>NW_011494711.1:1932929-1937319 GCF_000754665.1 Bison bison bison | reverse complement strand
CTGACACTGTTTCCACTGTTTCCCCATCTATTTGCCATGAGGTGATGGGACCGGATGCCATGATTTTAGTTTTCTGAGTGCTGAGCTTTAAGCCAACTTTTTCACTCTGCTCTTTCACTTTCATCAACAGGCTTTTTAGTTCCTCTTCACTTTCTGCCATAAGGGTGGTGTCATCTGCATGTCTGAGGTTATTGATATTTCTCCCAGCAATCTTGATTCCAGCTTGTGCTTCTTCCAGCCCAACGTTTCTCATGATGTACTCTGCATATAAGTTAAATAAGCAGGGTGACAATGTACAGCCTTGACGTACTCCTTTTCCTACTTGGAACCAGTCTGTTGTTCCATGTCCAGTTCTAACTGTTGCTTCCTGACCTGCATACAGGTTTCTCAAGAGGCATGTCAGGTGGTCTGGTATTCCCATCTCTTTCAGAATTTTCCACAGTTTACTGTGATCCACACAGTCAAAGTCTTTGGTATAGTCAATAAAGCAAAAATAGATGTATTTCTGGAACACCCTTGCTTTTTCAATGATCCAGCAGATGTGGGCAATTTGATCTCTGGTTCCTCTGCATTTTCTAAAACCAGCTTGAACATCTGGAAGTTCATGATTCACGTATTGCTGAAGCCTGGCTTGGAGAATTTTGAGCATTACTTTACTAGCATGTGAGATGAGTGCAATTGTGTGGTAGTTTGAGCATTCTTTGGCATTGCCTTTCTTTGGGATTGGAATGCAAACTGACCGTTTCCAGTCCTGTGGCCACTGCTGAGTTTTCCAAATTTGCTGGCATATTGAGTGCAGCACTTTCACAGCATCATCTTTCAGGATTTGGAATAGCTCAACTGGAATTCCATCACCTCCACTAGCTTTGTTTGTAGTGATGCTTTCTAAAGCCCACTTGACTCCACATTCCAGGACATCTGGCTCTAGGTGAGTGATCACGCCATCGTGATTATCTGGGTCGTGAAGATCTTTTCTGTACAGTTCTTCTGTGTATTCTTGCCACCTCTTCTTGATATCTTCTGCTTCTGTTATGTCCATACCATTTCTGTCCTTTATCAAGCCCTTCTTCACATGAAATGTTCCCTTTGTATCTCTAATTTTCTTGATGAGATCTCTAGTCTTTCCCATTCTGTTGTTTTCCTCTATTTCTTTGCATTGATTGCTGAGGAAAGCTTTCTCATCTCTTCTTGCTATTCTTTGGAACTCTGCATTCAGATACTTATATCTTTCCTTTTCTCCTTTGCTTTTCACATCTCTTCTTTTCACAGCTATTTGTAAGGCCTCCCCAGACAGCCATTTTGCTTTTTTGCATTTCTTTTCCATGGGGATGGTCTTGATCCGTGTCTCCTGTACAATGTCACAAACCTCTGTTGGTAGTTCATCAGGCACTCTATCAGATCTAGGCCCTTAAATCTATTTTTCACTTCCACTGTATAATCATACGGGATTTGATTTAGATCATACCTGAATAGTCTAGTGGTTTTCCCTACTTTCTTCAATTTAAGTCTGAATTTGGCAATAACAAGTTCATGATCTGAGCCACAGTCAGCTCCCGATCTTGTTTTTGCTGACTGTATAGAGCTTCTCCATCTTTGGCTGCAAAGAATATAATCAGTCTGATTTCGGTGTTGACCATCTGGTGATGTCCATGTGTAGAGTCTTCTCTTGTGTTGTTGGAAGAGGATGTTTGCTATGACCAGTGCATTCTCTTGGCAAAACTCTATTAGCCTTTGCCCTGCTTCATTCTGTACTCCAAGGTCAAATTTTCCTGTTATTCCAGGTGTTTCTTGACTTCCTACCTTTGCATTCCAGTCCCCTATAATGAAAATGACATCTTTTTTGGGCATTAGTTCTAAAAAGTCTTGTAGGTCTTCATAGAACCTTTTAACTTCAGCTTCTTCAGCGTTACTGGTTAGGGCATAGACTTGGATTACTGTGATATTGAATGGTTTGCCTTGGAAATGAACAGAGATCATTCTGTTGTTTTTGAGATTGCATCCAAGTTCTGCATTTCTGACTCTATATTTATTATAATAAAGTAAAATATTATATTAAAATCACAGATAAGAGTTGATTGAAAGATAAAACAAAATCCCCTGAGTAAATGGAAAGAAATGGTATCTGGCTGTAGGATTTAATATTATAGAAATATTGATTCTCAAATTAATCTGTGATTTCAGTTCAGCTTCAATAAACATTTCACTGGCACTGGAGGTTTTTGTTTTTCAAAATTAAATTTTTGTATTGAGATAATTTTAAGCTAACAGAAAAATTTACAAAAATAGTACAGAATTCCTGTATATTTTTCCCTCGGGTGCCTCTTAAGTTAACATCTTAAATAACCTTAGAACTTCTGTTGAAAGTAAAAAATGAACCTTGGTGATTTCTACTAATTTAAGTCAGGAACATAGATTTTACTGATTTTTCCATTAGTATATATTTTTCTGTTACAGGATTCAATACAGGGTACCACACTGCATTTAATTGTCATCTCCCTTTGTCTCCTCTGATCTATGAAAAACTCTTATTCTTTTTTTGTCTCTGTTGGTGGAAATGTAAATTGATACAGCCACTATGGAAGACAGTATGGAGATTCCTTTAAAAACTAGGAATAAAACCACCATATGACCCAGCAATCCCACTCCTATGCATATACCCTGAGGAAACCAAAATTGAAAAAGACACATGTATCCCATTGTTCATTGCAGCATTGCTAGAATATAGAAGCAACCTAGAGATCCATTGACAGATGAATGGATAAAGAAGTTGTGGTATATATACACAATGGACTGTTACTCAGTCATAAAAAGGAACATGTTTGAGTCAGTTCGGATGAAGTGGATGACCTAGAACCTATTATACAGAGTGAAGACAGTCAGAAAGAGAAAGATAAATATCATATTCTAATGCATGTATACAGAATCTAGAAAAATGGTACTGAAGAATTTACTTACAGGGCAGCAATGGAGAAACAGACATAGAAAATAGACTTATGGACATGGGGAGACGGGAGGAGAGGGTCAGATGTATGGAAAGAGTAACATGGAAACTTACATTACCATATGTAAAATAGATAGCCAATGGGAATTTACTGTATCACTCAGGAAACTCAAACAGGGGCTATCAACCTAGAGGGGTGGGATGGGGAGGGACGTTCAAAAGGATGGGGATATATGTATACCTAAGGCTGATTCATAGGTTTGACATGAAGTTTGACATGACCTTGACACTTGTGAAGAGTCACTTATTTTGTAGACTCTCTCTCAGTCTGGATCTGGGTGAAATTTTCTCTTTAGAATGTAGTTCTGCATTATTGGAAAGGATATTACAGAAGTATCTGAGATGCGCCTTTCTCAGTTCATCATCTCAGCAGTACATGGAGTTGATACATACCACTGATGATGTTAACCTTGATCACTTGATTAAAATGGCATCTTCCAAGATTATGTACTCTTAGATAACTATTTAGCCCTTTTTAATTACAAATTTATAGAGTACAGTCTTTGAGGAGGTTATTTATAATATCTTAAACTTTACAATATCCACTAAACATTGTTTTCTAAAATTCCTTAATAAGTTCTTTGAAGTTACTTAATTATGATCATATGGCTCACACTTTTTCTTCTCCAAGACATTTAATTTGTTTGTGCTTAAATTTTCATCTATTAATTTAGCATCTTTTGGTTGGACTCTGACTGTAGTATTTGCTACTATGCCATCCTAACAGTAACTTTAAGTCTCCTTCTCTCTTTTTGTATTTATTAATTGGTATTCTTCTCTAAAGAAGATTTGTCACTTTTATTTTTTCATTTGTTTGATTTTATTTTTTTCTGTGCTGTGTCTTTGTTGGTGTAAGAGAACTTTCTCTAGTTGCAGTGAGCAGGGGCTATTCTCTAATTGTGGTGTGTGGGCTTGTCATTGTGATGGTTTCTCTTGTTGCAGAGCACAGCCTCTAGTCCTGCGAGCTTCAGCAGTTGCAGCTCATGGGCTCTAGAGCATGGGCTTGTAGTTGTGGCACAGGGGCTTAGTTACCTCGCAGCATGTGGGATCTTCCCAAACTAGGGATCAAACCTGCTGTCCCCTGCATTGGTTGACAGATTCTCAGCCCACTAGACCACCAGCGAAGCCCTGCTTGTTTTTATTTATATCAATATAGTTTGGGTTTATATATATATATATTAATATATATAATATATATATATATACATATATATATGTATATCCGATCAGATCAGATCAGTCGCTCAGTCATGTCTGACTCTTTGCGACCCCATGAATCGCAGCACGCCAGGCCTCCCTGTCCATCACCATCTCCCGGAGTTCACTGAGACTCACGTCCATCGAGTCAGTGATGCCATCCAGCCATCTCATCCTCTGTCTTCCCCCTTT
>NW_011494711.1:1920216-1932746 GCF_000754665.1 Bison bison bison | reverse complement strand
CAGGGGCTGATCTCCTTCAGAATGGACTGGTTGGATCTCCTTGCAGCCCAAGGGACTCTCAAGAGTCTTCTCCAACACCACAGTTCAAAAGCATCAATTCTTATTTATATATACATATATATATATATATGTATATTATTCTTTGGGTTATAATATAGTATTGTTGTTTAATCACTTTCATGTCCAACTCTTTTGAGATCCCATGGATTATAGCCCTCCAGGATCCTCTGTCCATGAGATTTCCCAGGCAAGAATGCTGGAGTGGGTTTCCTTTTCCTCCTCAGGGGATCTTTCCCACCCAGGGATCGAACCTGCATCTCCTGCATTGGCAGGCAGATTCTTTACCACTGAGGCACCAGGGAAATCCATAATTACAGTATTACCATTATTTATTTTTTTCCTCAAGGCATTCCACATAGACCACTGAAAATTTTCAGATTGGTTCTTAGGGCTTTTTGAAATGTCACTGTTTTTGTTTTTGTTTTTTAATGACTTTCTTATCTCCTGGCACCACAAGATGATTTGGGTTTATATTTTATTTTACCTGCCTCAAAGGCTTCCCAGGTAGCACAGTGGTAAAGAATCCACCTGTCAGTGCAGGAGTGCAAGAGAGGTGGGTTTGATCTCTGAATCAGGAATATTCCCTGGAGAGGAAATCACAACCCACTCCAGTATTCTTGCCTGGGAAATCCCATGGACAGAGGAGCCTGGCAGATTACTGTCCATGGGGTTGCAAAGAGTCAGACATGATTGAGCACATACAGCAGATTTACCTGCTAAACCAGTTCTCCAGAGAACCCTATTTGTGTGTGTGTGTGGTTTACTTCTTTGTTTGTTTTTGGTTTTAGTTTAGCAGAATGGTATTTAGAAACCAAGATCCGGGTGCCAAGTATGCTCATTGTCATTGGGATGTCACTGCTTGTAAGCCCCTGAGCTGCTGCTGCTAAGTCGCTTCAGTCATGTCCGACTCTATGCGACCCCATAGACGGCAGACCACCAGGCTCCCCTGTCCCTGGGATGCTCAAGGCAAGAACACTGGAGTGGGTTGCCATTTCCTTCTCCAATGCATGAAAGTGAAAAGTGAAAAGTGAAAGTGAAGTCGCTCAGTCGTGTCCGACTTCTAGCGACCCCATGGACTGCAGCCCACCAGGCTCCTCAGTCCATGGGATTTTCCAGGCAAGAGTACTGGAGTGGGTTGCCATTGCCCCTGAGCTAGTACACACAAATACACTCAAAGACACATACTTATGTATATATCCTTTGTCTATCTATCTGTCCATCTATCTACCCATCTACCTATCTATGTATCCATCTAGCTATCAATATTTTTAACAACACATCTATATTGATACCTCTGCCTTATATCCTCCACCACAGGTTCATTCTGGTCTTTGTTCATTTTTAAACTGTTACTACTTATTCTAACTCTGGTTATCTACAGTACCTTTACTTATTTGTTCACCTCAAGTATACCAACAAAGTAGAATTAGAATTTCTAATGCATATCCCCATAAAAAACAATTTAACAAGTACAGTGCAGTATTTGAGTACAGTTTTTTCATCTTTAGCTTTATTGTGTCAAATACCATTTTATAAAGTTACTTAATCATCTTTTTCTTCTTATTTATTTTAATATTATTGTGTGATTTATTTGTAATGCAGTTAGATACATTTGTTACAGTTTTCACTCCATCTTTCTCCTCCCTCCCACACACACTATGTATGATTGACTTAATTTTTAAAACTTCATGTGCAGTGCGTTTCACACTTTGAGGTTTATATCTCTCTGACAAATGCACAAAATCATGTATCCACCACCACAGTTCCCCCCAGATTTCCTTGTGCATACACCCTTCTCCCCAACCCCTACCTGAGCTACTACATCTGCCTTTTCCAGAGTGACACATAAATGGAATCATGTACTACGTTGCCTTTTTGGTTTGCGTTCTGTAACTCAGTAAAAGGTATTGATGATTCAATAGGTTGCATGAATTAATAGTTTGCTACTGTTTTTACTACTGTATAATAGTCTGTTATCCCTGGAGAAGGGCATGACAACCCACTCCAGTATTTTTGCCTGGAGAATCCCTATGGACAGAGGAGCCTGGTGGACTACAGTCCATAGGGTCTCAAAGAGTCGGACATGACTGGAGTGACTTAGCATGCACGCACACAATAGTCTATTGCATGAATATTCTACAAGTTGTTTGTGCACCATTGAAAGAGATGTTTTCCCCCCAGTTTTTGGTGTTTGGGGTTTCCCTGGTGGCTCAGATGGTAAAGCGTCTGCCTGCAATGTGGGAGACCCTGGTTCGATCCCTGGGTCAAGAAGATCCCCTGGAGAAAAAATGCAACCCACTCCAGTACTCTTGCCTGGAAAATTTCATGGATGGAGGAGCCTGGTGGGCTATAGTCCATGGAGTTGCAAAGAGTGACTCCACTTCACTGACTTTTGGTGTTTATGAAACAAATAAATTCCTGTTAATATTGTATACAGCTTTTTATATGTGCAAGTTTTTATTTCTTGCAGAGAGTCAGATACAACTGAAGTGACTTAGCAGCATCAGCAGCAGGTCTTTGATGGTTTCAAAAAGACTAATGAACTTGAAATTAACCTGACTGTTTTTCATTGCAAATGTGGGCATGATCTATAACCTCTATGTCTTAGGTGAAAGCTGAAATAACCCCATTTTAGATGTGTAGGAAACCAGAATAACTGATTCCCAGTAAAAGAAAAATACTATGCAAAAAAAAAAAAAAAATCAAAAGAGTAACAATAGGCAAGATTTTCCTTCTAAACATATTATGATTTACCTTATTATATTTAAATAATAGTTTACTGTATTATATAGCTCTGTCAGTTGAAACAATGAGATTTGGTAGAGAAATAAGCACTGCAAATCAATGGAACAGAATTGATTTTCCAGAAACAGACTCTATAAATATGCTAATGTGAGTGTGTGTGTCAGTCGCTCAATCGTGTCCGACTCTGCAGCCCCATGGACTGTACACCCATCAGGCTCCTCTGTCAGGTTGCCATCTCCTTCTACAACTATGTTATTAGTATATGACAAAGGAGATGGCTAAAATCTAGAGACAAATATTACTTATTAAAGACGTAGGGACAATTGGCAATCCATTAGAACAATAAGTTAATTTTCTGTGTCATAACTTTAACAACAATCATGTCCAAATATACTAAGGATATAAACATAAGGAAAATTAAAAAAGAAGGTATCATATATATGAAATTATACAGTGTTTTTGTAATCTTGGAATGGAAACACTAAGGAAGACACAGAACTTAGACACTGCAAAGAAAAGACTGAACATTTCAATCAACTAAAAATAAATATTTATTAAAATGTCTAATAACATAAAACATCATAAATAGAGCTTAAAAAAACAGTACTAGGACAGGAGAAAATATTTGTTTATATTTACTTTCTCTGTCAGTTCAGTTCAGTCGCTCAGTCATGTCCGACTCTTTGAGACCCCATAATCGCAGCACACCAGGCCTTCCTGTCCATCACCAACTCCTGGAGTTTACCCAAACTCATGTCCATCGAGTCAGTGATGCCATCCAGCCATCTCATCCTCTGTTGTCCTCTTCTCCTCCTGCCCCCAATCCCTCCCAGCATCAGGGTCTTTTCCAATGAGTCAACTCTTCACATGAGGTGCCCAAAGTATTGGAGTTTCAGCCTCAGCATCAGTCCTTCCAATGAGCACAGAGGACTGGTCTCCTTTAGGATGGACTGGTTGGATGTCCTTGCAGTCTAAGAACTCACAAGAGTCTTCTCCAACACCATAGTTCAAAAGCATCAATTCTTTGGTGCTCAGCTTTCTTTATAGTCCAAGTCTCACATCCATACATGACCACTGGAAAAACCATAACCTTGACTAGCCGGACCTTTGTTGGCAAAGTAATACCTCTGCTTTTTAATATGCTATCAAGGTTGGTCATAACTTTCCTTCCAAGTAGTAAGCATCTTTTAATCCCATGGCTGTAATCAACATCTACAGTGATTTTGGATCCCAGAAAAATAAAGTCTGACACTGTTTCCACTGTTCCTCCATCTATTTCCCATGAAGTGATGGGACCAGATGCCATGATCTTAGTTTTATGAAAGTTGAGCTTTAAGCCAAATTTTTCACTCTCCACTTTCACTTTCATCAAGAGGCTTTTTAGTCCCCCTTCACTTTCTGCCATAAGGGTGGTGTCATCTGCATATCTGAAGTTATTGATATTTCTCCAGGCAATCTTGATTCCAGCTTGTGATCCTTCCCGCCCAACATTTCTCATGATGTACTCTGCATATAAGTTAAATAAGCAGGGTGACAATATACAGCCTTGAAGTCCTCCTTTTCCTATTTGGAACCAGTCTCTTGTTCCATGTCCAGTTCTAACTGTTGCTTCCTGACCTGAATACAGGTTTCTCAAGAGGCATGTCAGATGGTCTGGTATTCCCATCTCTTTCAGAATTTTCCACAGTTTATTGTGATCCACACAGTCAAAGGCTTTGGCATAGTCAATAAAGCAAAAATAGATGTTTTTCTGTTACTCTTGCTTTTTTGATGACCCAGCAGATGTGGGCAATTTGATCTCTGGTTCCTCTGCCTTTTCTAAAACCAGCTTGAACATCTGGAAGTTCATGGTTCATGTATTGCTGAAGCCTGGCTTGGAGAAATTTGAGCATTACTTTACTAGCATGTGAGATGAGTGCAATTGTGCAGTAGTTTGAGCATTCTTTGGCATTGCCTTTCTTTGGGATTGGAATGAAAACTGACCTTTTCCAGTCCTGTGGCCGCTGCTGAGTTTTCTAAATTTGCTGGCATATTGAGTGCAGCACTTTCACAGCATCATCTTTCAGGATTTGAAATAGCTCAACTGGAATTCCATCACCTCCACTAGCTTTGTTCGTAGTGATGCTTTCTAAGGCCCACTTGACTTCACATTCCAGGATGTCTGGCTCTAGGTGAGTGACCACACCATCGTGATTATCTTGGTCATGAAGATCTTTTCTGTACAGTTCTTCTGTGTATTCTTGCCACCTCTTCTTAATATCTTCTGCTTCTGTTAGGTCCATACCATTCCTGTCCTTTATCAAGCCCTTCTTCGCATGAAATGTTCCCTTGGTATCTCTAATTTTCTTGATGAGATCACTAGTCTTTCCCATTCTGTTGTTTTCCTCTATTTCTTTGCATTGATTGCTGAGGAAAGCTTTCTCATCTCTTCTTGTTATTCTTGGAACTCTGCATTCAGATGCTTATATCTTTCCTTTTCTCCTTTGCTTTTCGCTTCTCTTCTTTTCACAGCTATTTGTAAGGGCTTCCCTTGTGGCTCAGCTGGTAAAGAATATGCCCGCTGTGTGGGAGACCTGGGTTTGATCTCTGGGTTGGGAAGATCCCCCGGAGTAGGGAACGGCTACCCTCTCTAGCTTTCTGGCCTGGAGAATTCCATAGACTGTATAGTCCATGAGGTCTTAAAAAAGTCGGACATGAAGGATCAACTTTCACTTTCTCTATAGCACTTCACACTAAATACTATCAATATTCAATAGCTAAATAAAGTTATTGGAAAGATTAAAACTGACAACTCACAGAAGAATTGAAATGATCAATAAACAAAAGCTAAGATGCTCAACTTAGCAATCAGAAAACAACAACAATGATAGTAAGATACTATTTTTCATAACAATGGCAATTTTTAAGCAAGTTTGTAAACAATTCCTATTGATGACAGTGAAAGGAATTGAGAATTTTTATGTTTTGTTGATGAGAAAATATGTTTTAAATGCCTACTAACTAGACTGCATTCTGGAGAAGGCAATGGCACCCCACTCCACTACTCTTGCCTGGAAAATTCCATGGATGCAGGAGCCTGGTAGGCTGTAGTCCATGGGGTCGCTAGAAGTCAGACACGACTGAGCGACTTCACTTTCACTTTTCACTTTCATGCATTGGAGAAGGAAATGGCAATCCACTCCAGTGTTCTTATCTGGAGAATCCAAGGGACTGGGGAGCCTGGTGGGCTGCCATCTCTGGGGTCACACAGAGTCAGACACGACTGAAGCGACTTAGCAGCAGCAGCAACCTAGACAGCATATTAAAAAGCAGAGATATTACTTTGCCAACAAAGGTCCATCTGGTCAAAGCTATGGTTTTTCCAGTAGTCATGTATGGATGTGAGAGTTGGACTATGAAGAAAGCTGAGCGCCGAAGAATTGATGCTTTTGAACTGTGGTGTTGGAAAAGACATTTGCAGGTCCCTTGGACTGCAAGGAGATCCAAACAGTCCATCCTACAGGAGGCCAGTCCTGGGTGTTCACTGGAAGGACTGATGTTGAAGCTGAAGCTCCAGTACTGTGGCCACCTGATGTGAAGAACTGACTCATTGGAAAAGACCCTGATGCTGGGAAAGATTGAGGGCAGGAGGAGAAGGGGATGACAGAGAATGAGAAGGTTGGATGGCATCACTGACTCAATGGACATGAGTTTGGATAAGCTCCGGGAGTTGGTGATGGACAGGGAGGCCTGGCGTGCTGCTGTCCGTGGGGTCACAAAGAGTCAGACACGACTGAGCCACTGAACCCCCACTACTACTAAGCAGGCTAACTGAGCAGCCTTTCAAACTTAAGCACGTTAAAAAAAAAAAAAAGCCTAATTCCTTTGTTACAGGAACCAAATCCTCTTTAAGCTTGCTTATTAAACTTAAGCAAATTATTAACTCTTCCAACTGAAAAATTCACTTGGAAGGAACTCAGCTTTGAATGAGGCTGGATCAGTAAGCACCTATTTCCTACTGCCTCTCAGTTCTCCCTTCTGTCCTGTAGTTGCCTCCCCCTGTGATACTGAGATGGTGTTATGAGAGCTGAATCATGTGCTAAAAATTCATACGTTGAAGTCCTAATGCCCAGTACCTCAGAATAAAACAATGTTTGGGGACAGGATTTTGAAAAATTAATTTTAAATAGGTCCTCAGGCTGTGCCCTAACCCAATGTAACTAGTATATTTATAAGAAGAGGGGATTTGAACATGAAGACTCAGAGAGAAGTTGGCTATCAATAAGCCAAGGAGAGAGGCTTTGAACAGACCTTCTTAGGAATCAACACTACAGAGACCTTCGTCTTGTGCTTCTAGCCTCCAGAACTATTAGAAAATAAATTTCTGTGGTTTAAGTCACCCAATCTGTGACTTTGTTACAGTAACCCTAGAAGACTAATACAGGTGAAATCCAACGTGTCCCAGGGCTCCTTTTTCTCCTGTATATGTACAATAAGTATCTCAGAATTCCCATCAGAATCGCTGAGTTTCATTTGGGTTGGAACAGTCTTAAGACATATGCTATCCTATAAATGCATCACTGTTGTGATCAGAGGTTTAAATGTGCTCATTGCTTTAGCCGAGTCCTAAGCTCCACTTCTACTGAAGCCTACTGCCCCAGTACCAAAAGAGCTTGAATGGAATATAAGGCTACTACCATGAGGGAGATAGGACTGGATGCCACATGTCTTCTCTGTTCTTTGACCTACAACTTTTCTTCTCACTAACTGAAGGAAACACTGGCATGTGTGTTCAAAGGAACCATATGAGCTTTTTATTATGCCATCTTTGTTATAGCGAAAAATTAGAGTCAATCTCAATGCCTGCCAGTAAAATAATGACTGGTTAATCTGTGATAAAAGCATAGAATGGATTAGCATGCCTTCTATGCTAATGTTTAAAAGAATGAATTATTTTTACATGGTTTGAAATGGAAAGATCTGCATGACCAAAATGGGAAATGGGAGTTCTGAACAATATCTATAGAATGATAAAAGTTACCCAAAAAAAGTCAACAAATCGCAGTCTTGTGTGGACATATAAGGCTTTCCAGGTGGCCCAGAGGTAAAGAAATCACATGAAATATAAGAGATATAAGAGGTGTAAGTTTGACTCCTCGTTCAGGAAGATCCCCTGTAGAAGGAAATGGCAACCCACTCCAGATTCTTGCCTGGAAAATTCCATGGACAGAGGAGCCTGGCAGGCTACAGTTGATGGGGTTGCAAAGAGTTGGACACAACTGAAGTGACTTAATATGCATGCATGTGGACATATAAATGTGATATAATTTTTTTTTAATGGCTAGGAGGACACCCAGCTAACTGTCAACAGGGGTTATGTCAGAGCAAGAGTTGAAGATAGGATTAGGAGGATTAATTATGAAAATTTTGCTTTATTTGTGATTATTCCTATTTATGAGGATGCATGAAAGTAATTAGTATTTATAGAACTAAAAAAAATGAATAAGTGCTTAGTATCATAACTGGAATATAGTGAGCACTTAGTAAATGTTAGTAGTTATTATTAAGAACAAGTGAAACTTTTCAAATCAGATTCCTCCAGATGCATGTAAATTAGACCAGGGAAAGGGCCAGGTGCTTGGCAAGAGGGCCAGGCAACAAGATGACATATACATGTTACATGTACAAGTACGGATTTAAGTGTACAAATGTAGAAAGTCACTCACCATGCTGGTACCTGTGATTACAATTGGGAGCTCATGGACTACAGAAGGGATGAAGTTGGCCTCCATTTTTATTTCACCTATTATGTTCTTTTAACTTTTCATAAGCATGCATTGTTTTGGTCCTAACTGAAGTAATAAAAATTATACTTATGTAATCTCCAGTTTGCTTCTATAATCTATGTCCTCATTTGCTTAAAAACTTATCCCAGCAAGGAAGAGCAATTTGCAAAAGCATTAATTGGAGCCCTGTTTGTGTTCTTGTATTCTGGGCTATTGAGAGAGAATGAGGATTGTTTGTCAAAGCAAGACCAGCTGGGATTCTCTGGCTGACTCCCAGGCGCAACTGTGAAGACACGGATCCTGGGTGCTCTCCCACCTCGTCAGGAGCAGCGCTTCTCCTGTCTGCTCTTGGCACCCCGCAGCATCCTGTGCCCCGCTAAGGTGTTAACTGACAACTGACAGATTTTACTAAGAGCCTACTCTTCTCAGTAGTATTTTCATTTTAAAAGTTAACTTCAAAACAAAAAAAAAAAAAAAAGGAAAGAAAAAACTTCTAAGATTCAAGGCATAAGGTTTCTTCATGATAAAATAGCCCAAAAATATGATCACCACTCTCCCATCCTTGAAGCAAATAAATTGTCTCCTGACCCTTGAGTTCCCATTAGCTACCATACAGTGTTTATCAGTTTTTATGCAAAATTTTCAATAGAACAAGTCTTTGTCTCTTCTGCTAACTTCTAGATTACTACAGTGTAATCTGGCTTTATCTTTTCTCCTGAAACTGCTTTTTAAGGTCACCATCATTAAGATCTAATCACCAATCCAAGGGACTTAAATTTAATTCAGTACTCTCCAGGAGAGTGGTGCTGTGGCACTTTTCATAATTTTTAATTTGTTTGTTTCTCTTCCTTGATGGAGAGCTTCTCTTTGTCTGAATCTTGTCTCATTCATCCTCATATCATAGCTGTCTTTTACACTGTTTAGCCCGTGATCATGCTGATCACAGATATCCACGTACTCCCTGATAACCATTGAAAGACTGGATGATTTGGAAGGCCCAGTGGTGGTCACACAGCAGGAGAGAATAAAATATATGCAAAAGCATGCCAGGCAGTGAGAGTATTAGACTGGGGGAGGTATCTTATCTGGTTAATTCTTTTAGCAATCCTTCAGGGATGCCATATGCCCACTCTTCAGATTGGCTCTGATTATAAGAATTAGAATTCTGAAGGTATAGCTTGGTGCCAGGACTGGAATGATGTTTGGTTGAAAGAGAGGAGTGGCATCTCCATCATGACATTGGGTAAAGCATGGGAATAAGAAGAGGAGAGAGTCATTCTAATATTAGAGCAAGAATGTAATTCCAGTGCCCAAAGTTTAAGTCATACATTATTTAAAAAAATAATTTATTTAGCTGTACTGTAATTAGTTGAGGGATGTGGGATCTAGATCCTTGACTAGGGATCAGAATCCAGGCACCCTGTGTTGAGAGTACAGAGTCTTACTGGACTACCAGGATGTATGCATGCTAAATCACTTCAGACATGTCTGATTCTTTGTGACCCTCTGGACTATACCCTGCCAGGCTCCTCTGTCCATGGGATTCTCCAGGCAAGAATACTGGAGTAGGTTGCTATGCCCTCCCCCAGATGATCTTCCCGATCCAGGGATCAAACACACATCTCTATGTTTCCTGCATTGGCAGGTGGGTTCTTTACTACTAGCACCACCTGGGAAGTCCTATGAAAGTCCCTAAATTGTACATTGTTCTTATTCCTAAACCCCAACAACACAGACCAGGCCACTTCCATACTGTAAATGGAATTGAAGATGGCTTTTAGTCACTTTTAATGACATCTCCAAGCAAGTCCGGAGCTCTGCTGAAGAGATAGGTACAGGATCTCAGTTTTGAATGTGAGTTTTCAAAATGCTGTGGTGAAAAATAATACTTCTGATCATGATCCCACCTCTCACACATCTCCTACATTTATTGCCCCAGGCTCTTTTTGCTTTAGTCTTACTGTGGTGCAGACCATGTTTTGGCAGGTGCTAGTGAGGGATAAAGCAGAAATAGATGTTTTTCTGGAACTCTCTTGCTTTTCGATGATCCAGCAGATGTTGGCAATTTGATCTCTGGTTCCTCTGCATTTTCTAAAACCAGCTTAAACATCTGGAAGTTCACAGTTCACGTATTGCTGAAGCCAGGCTTGGAGAATTTTGAGCATTACTTTACTAGCGTGTGAAATGAGTGCAATTGTGCAGTAGTTTGAGCATTCTTTTGCATTGCCTTTCTTTGGGATTGGAATGCAAACTGACCTTTTCCAGTCCTGTGGCCACTGCTCAGTTGTCCAAATTTGCTGGCATATTGAGTGCAGCATTTTCACAGCATCATCTTTTAGGATTTGAAATAGCTCAACTGGAATTCCATGACCTCCACTAGCTTTGTTTGTAGTGATGCTTCCTAAGGCCCACTTGACTTCACATTCCAGGATGTCTGGCTCTAGGTGAGTGATCACACCATCGTGATTATCTGGGTCGTGGAAATCTTTTTTGTACAGTTCTGTATATTCTTGCCACCTTTTCTTAATATCTTCTGCTTCTGTTAGGTCCATACCATTTCTGTCCTTTATTGAGCCCATCTTTGCATGAAATGTTCCCTTGGTATCTCTAATTTTCTTGATGAGATCTCTGGTCTTTCCCATTCTGTTGTTTTCCTCTATTTCTTTGCATTGATCACTGAGTAAGGCTTTTGTATCTCTCCTTGCTATTCTTTGGAACTCTGCATTCAAATGGGTATATCTTTCCTTTTCCCTTTGCTTTTCACTTCTCTTCTTTTCACAGCTATTCGTAAGGCCTCCTTAGAAAGCCATTTTGCTTTTTTGCATTTCTTTTCCATGGGGATGGTCTTGATCCCTGTCTTCTCCTGTACAATGTCACAAACCTCCATCCATGGTTCATCAGGCACTCTGTCTATCAGATCTAGTCCCTTAAATCTATTTCTCACTTCCACCGTATAATCATAAGGGATTTGATTTAGGTCATACCTGAATGGTCTAGTGGTTTTCCCTACTTTCTTCAAGTCTGAATTTGGCAATAAGGAGTTCATGATCTGAGCCACAGTCAGCTCCTGGTCTTGTTTTTGCTGACTGTATAGAGCTTCTCCATCTTTGGCTGCAAAGAATATAATCAATCTGATTTCAGTGTTGGCCATCTGGAGATATCTATGCGTAGAGTCTTCTCTTGTGTTGTTGGAAGAGGGTATTTGCTATGACCAGTGCTTTCTCTTGGCAAAACTCTATTAGACTTTACCGTGCTTCATTTTTTACTCCAAGGCCAAATTTGCTGTTACTCCAGGTATTTCTTGACTTCCTACTTTTCCATTTCAGTCTCTTATAATGAAAAGGACATCTTTTTGAGGTGTTAGTTCTAAGAGGTCTTGTAGGTCTTCATGGAACTGTTCAACTTCAGCTTCTTCAGCGTTACTCATCAGGGCATAGACTTGGATTACTATGATATTGAGTGGCTTGCCGTGGAAACGATCAGAGATCATTCTGTCATTTCGGAGATTGCATCTAAGTACTGCATTTCAGACTCTTTTGTTGACTATGATGGCTACTCCATTTCTTCTAAGGGATTCCTGCCCACAGTAGTAGATATAATGGTCATCTGAATTAAATTCACACATTCCAGTCCTTTTTAGTTTGCTGATTCCTAGAATGTCGATGATCATTCTTGCTGTCTCCTGTTTGACCACTTCCAATTTGCCTTAATTCATGGACCGAACATTCCAGGTTCCTATGCAATATTGCTCTCTACAGCATTTGACCTTGCTTCTATCACCAGTCACATCCACAACTGGGTGTTGCTTCTGCTTTGGCTCTATCCTTTCATTCTTTCTGGAGTTATTTCTTCATTGACTCCAGTAGCATATTGGGCACCTACCGACCTGGGGAGTTCATCTTTCAGTGTCCTACCTTTTTGCCTTTTCATACTGTTCATGGGGTTCTCAAGGCAAGATTA
>NW_011494711.1:1911423-1919853 GCF_000754665.1 Bison bison bison | reverse complement strand
CTTGGACGTGGGGTATCTCCTCACAGCTGCCACTCCTGACCTTGGACATGGGGAATCTCCTCTTGGCTGTTCCTGTGCTACACAGCACAGCTGCTGCATCTGCAGAAAATTCTGTAAAGAGATGGGAATACCAGACCACCTGACCTGCCTCTTGAGAAACCTGTATGCAGGTCAGGAAGCAACAGTTAGAAATGGACATGGAACAACAGACTGGTTCCAAATAGGAAAAGGGGTATGTCAAGGTTATATATTGTCACCCTGCTTGTTTAACTTGTATGCAGAGTACATCATGAGAAGTGCTGAACTGGAAGAAGCACAAGCTGGAATCAAGATTGCCGGGAGAAATATCAATAACCTCAGATATGCAGATGACACCACCCTTATGGCAGAAAGTGAAGAAGAACTAAAGAACTTCTTGGTGAAAGTGAAAGAGGAGAGTGAAAAAGTTGGCTTAAAGCTCAACATTCAGAAAACTAAGATCCTGGCATCCAGTAGTCATGTATGGATGTGAGAGTTGGACTATAAAGAAAGCTGAGCGCCAAAGAATTGATGCTTTTGAACTGTGGTGTTGGAGAAGACTCTTATGAGTCCCTTGGACTGCCAGGAGATCCAACCAGTCCATCCTAAAGGAGATCAGTCCTGGGTGTTCATTGGAAGGACTGATGTTGAAGCTGAAACTCCAATATTTGGCCACCTGATACAAAGAATAGACTCATTTGAGAAGACCCTGATGCTGTGAAAGATTGAGGGCAGGGGGAGAAGGGGATGACAGAGGATAAGATGGTTGGATGGCATCACCGACTCAATGGATATGAGTTCGGGTGAACTCCGGAAGTTGGTGATGGACAGGGAGGCCTGGCATGATGCAGTTCATGGGGTCACAAAGATTCAGACAGCACTGAGTGACTGAACTGAAATGAACTGAAGCAAGGGATAATGAACTGAAGCAAGGGGGGAGGGGAGGACTTCATTAAGTCTGTAGACAGGTGATAAATATGCTAAGGTACACAGAGTGACTGTCCTTCCCTTGACCACGTCTGAAGTTAGACAGAACAAGTGTAAGTTCAGCCTGGCCTGACTGTAATAGAAACTATACCATTGTAATAGAAATGTGTCCTAAGATCAATGTCTTCCATTTCTAAACCAAACATCTTTGTTGTGCCTCTGTGTTTGTTTTGACCTTAAAAGCTGACTCCTTTATCAAACAGTAGGAGACCATTATCTGGTGATAATGTGTTTTGATTCCATTGTTGTTATCTTAAAACTTGTTTCTTCTGGGCCCATCCTTCTGGTATGTTTATTTGATGACATGTTTAAAAATCTTTGTAAGAGTTATATTAAAATGACACATATTTCATATTGCTGACATAAACCACAATTTCCAAGGCTGATAATAAACTCTGGTCTTGGTCTTGGCTACTGTATTCTTTAAAGCTCTTAGTTGCTTTTGAAATGTTGGCATAGTTGTCCATCATTCTCTATCGTGCTTATAGTTTGTGTGAGGAAGCCATTTGTTAAATTGCCACCTCCTAGATTCAAAGAGCGCTTACCACACTTGTGGAATGCTTTCAGATAGAATGCTACCTTATTCTGTGAAATACTGGAAATCTTGTAAGGAGGAGAAATACCTGAGGGAACAACAAATTATAGGAGAGAAAAGTAACAAAATACTTTTCTCCATTCTCTATTAAACTTTTGATAAGAACTGAGAATAGCACTTAATTCCTCTCTCTTATGTGTGTTTTTGTTACTCCTTTGACTAATAAAGCTCTTTGGGGACAGGAAACAGATACTCCACTGGTGGCCTTGGGATTATAAAGGAATGACCACCCTAGGATTGTGATTCACTGTGGTGGCCCCAGAATAATAAAAAAAAGAACCTCTTCAGATTTTTTACATTTTCTACCATCCTTTCTATCTTTCTGATAAGATAAGGCCAGAGAACTGATAAGATTTTACAGTTCTCTTCCCACCTGGTGTTTAGAAAAAGGAATTGGTATCTTTTTCAAATAAGCTCCAGCATTATTTTATAGGATTCAAGAGAGGTTTGCTAATAGAAGTCTATGGGAATTCATTGGATAATTGAAAAAACAAGAGACATGTGACTGCATTTGTATATCAAGCTTGAAAAGTGGGTCACATGACTTGCATATGGACATTGCCATGCTTCCCATGTATTCATTATGAATACATAGTAGTCTTTTAATGTTTTTTTAAAATTTCATTAATTGGCAGATGTTATGTAGGAGTTTGGGAAGTTATTTAATATCAAAAAGAAACTCCCACTCTTAAAAAGAATTACTAAATTGAAGGGGGGAAAAAAGAAACTCTCAGGCTTTGTATGAGCTTACCCGCTTGTTCCTACTGATCAAAACTCTAAACAAACATCAAAAAAGGCCGTGTTTAGATACAGGGACAGTCACTAAGAAAAGGTCTAGAGTGCATTTCACACCAAGGGAAGGGAGAAATCCTTCCTGAAACAATCGGTGGGAACTTGCTAGTCTTCCAGGCCCTTGGAAGAATAGAGATGTCAGCTGCCCAGGTGTACTAGATTTTCAGGACTGCCATAACCAAATACCACAGACTGGGTGGCTCAAACGACAGAAATGTATTTCTCACAGTTGTGGAAGCTAGAAGTCTAAGATCAAAGCATTTGCCAGGTTGGTTTCTTCTGGGGCCTCTCTCTTCTTGGCTTGCAGAATCATCTCAATGTGTCACTCCTCATTCTGTGCTGGCTTATAATCTCTTTTTATAAGGACACCAGCCATATTGAAATAGGACCCGCCCATATGACCTTCCAGGCTCCTCTGTCCATGGGATTCTCCAGGCAAGAATACTGGAGTGGGTTGCCTTTTCCTACTCCAGGGAATGATCCTGACTCAGGGATCGAGTCCACATCTCTTATGTCTCCTGCATCTCACATGTCTGCTGCTTTGGCAGTCAGATTCTTTACCATTAGTGCCACCTAGGAAGCCTATGAATTGGGAAGGGGGCACACATTGCAGCTTATAACATCAGATGAGTCTAAGAGGGATCTCCAAGAATGGCTGCAGCAAGATATTTGGGTTCCTAGCTTTTCTTCCTCTTTGGATTTGGTGCTATGGTCTCAGCTCTTCACAGCCCTCAAGTCCCTGAACTTCTAGCTCCTATGGTGCTGGGGCGGGGAATTCAGCTCCTGTTGAGTGCTGAAGGAAGAAGGGGATGATAGAGGTATAAGGAAGTCGCTCTTGTGTGGGGCAGATTCAAGCAACCAGAGTTGGACTGGATATCAGTTTCAATATAGAAACATCTTTCTAAGTCATGATCAGTTTCTTTTATACTATCAGTTTTCAACTTCAGAAATGGGTTTAAAATGGCTCTCTTGGCCAGGCTGAGTATTTGCCACCAGATGGACAGGGAGGCCTGACATGCTGCGATTCATGGGGTTGCAAAGAGTCGGACACAACTGAGCGACTGAACTGAACTAAACTGAACTGAATGTGGTATATTTGTTTGCAAACAATAGAAAAAGAGAAATTAATTATAACATTCACACAGAGAGTCTTCCAGTAAACCATTTCTCCCCCTCAGGGCTTCTTAAATATGCTTTGATTGATCAGCTTTTGGTACAGTGAATTTTACAAAACACCTTCAGGCTTCCTCAGGCTGTGCCTAAATGTTTCTTGAGAATGGTCGAATTAAACAAAATGCAGACATGACTCTGTATATATCTTGTTGTTGTATTTTCTGATGGCTGTGATTGGGATCAACTAGACTGAGTTGAGACATAATTGACACATCAGATTCGCGAATTCAGGCAAGAATCCTTACAAGAAAATGATTACACATTTTTCCTTAATAGAAACAGCTGGTATCAGTGATGCGGATAGCTTAAGTTTTATTTGGATGACAGCAGTTGGTATAACAACTCTCCTGCTGCTTACATTTAAAATATCCCCACAGACACATGGCACTGAAAGGAAAGCAAGCCTTGAGTCTTCCAGTGTGGGATTTAAACCCTAGCTTGGCCTGAGACTCTACAAGAGGTAGGAGCAATGCGAAAGCTGCCCTTCCTGGGTTGCACCTGGCAAGTCTAAATCTTTTTTTCTTCATTGAATCCTCCCGTGATTTATCCATTTCTATGTGGACCATATTTTAAATTACTATGATTCCTGTCTTTCCTTTTTCCTGAAGGAAGAATAAGAAAAAAAAAATGAAATTAAGGCTGTTAGTCTTACTAAAAAAGTATTTATTAAAATATTTAATATTTTCAATTTAGTTTAACCAAAACTTCTCTTCTTAAGTTTCTTGGGAAAATGAATTTTTACAAGGGATGGAGTGAAATGCAAGCCAAAATAAGAGCTTAAGGTATTAGAAAATAAAGCACATTGCCTCCTGGATTCTTCATGGACTTCACCAAGCAGGAGAGACTTAATCATGATAATGCAATAACTACAATCTGCTAGGTATTTAGCATATATTATTTAAGTTAATTCTTACAAATTTCTATGGGACTTATTCTTAGCTTTAATTTCATATTTAGAAAACTGAGGATCAGAAAGGTCAATTAACTTCCCTATCATTACAGAAAGCTAATGCAGTGAAGCAAGAATCTTGAACTCAGTCTGGCTCCAAAGCTGCTGCTTTTAATCATACTCTTAATATAATAATTGTACTACAAAGCCACAGGTTGGGTCTAAAATAGCCCCCTCTCTAGATCAGCTTTAACTAATCTAAGTTTAATCTAATTACTCTCAGCTTTGGTTTCTAAAGAAATAAAAACCAAGGAGCTATTCCCCTCCTTTGCCTGCTTTCCTCCATGCTATTCAGCTTCATACTCTGTATAAGTTGCCAGTTTTTGCTTCATATCTTATTATATTGAAGGAGGAGGGAACTGAGCAAACACTAAGGCTTAGAAACATGTGTTAAGAACCTGATGTGCTTTATCATTCATAGGTACTTTCATTTGATAAGTATAGACACTTAGTCCCACTTAAAGCAGCTAATTTGAATAGTTCTTAATTATAAATATTCATTCCCTTAAGTAGCTGTTTCTTTCTTGGTTTTTAAAAGTTATCATCTAATCTATCTCAGGCAGGTATTTCACAAGGAAAAAAAAGATACGTCCAGATGAATCTTTATTATAAAGCATGACTTTGGTGCATCTTAGAAGCTCCTCCACACCCAGTTTTCCTGAAGGTGTGGTAGAAAATAGCACTAGATTATGAACTGGATTACAAGGCAATAAATTGGGAACTTAGCAACAGGTTTGTAAATCCAAATTTGTATGTATAGTAAAAGGGCTAAAGCCATGAAAATTTTTAACTCAAAGACAGAGGCTGTGATACTCAATTATAATGTTTTCAAATAGCAACATTTCAAATGACTAGAAAGCTGTGGGATGGAGTGCTTGTTCATTGAATCTTTTGGAAAATTTGAGATTATGTATTGTACTCCTTGCTTCAGTGTGATGATGTTACTGTGAAACTCCCTGACACTTTTCTTACAATCTGTATCTTGGAATATGCCAAGTTCATTCTTTGAATAGCAGGGACTATATAGAATTTTAAAATATGTAAATAATACCAGTTTCCAACAGAACTGTGCAAATGGAACTTGCATAGTGCACCTGTCCTCAACGTTTATTCCTTTCTTTCAAGTGTATTTCCCACTCTCAGTTGAAAACAAGTGGCTATAGCAAAAGAAGTAAGGTGCTTGTAATATTATGGTACTTGGTGGTGGTATCATTAGTGTTTCACATTAGTTTTAAGTGACAATAGCTCATAAAGTTATCCTTCTGTAAGTATATTTGTTTTTAATAAAAACTGCATCCTGGAAGCAGAAGGCATACCCAGAACCTTTAAAATCTTCACAGTAACTATGTACTTTCCACATTCATTCCTCCATGACTTACTTCTGTCCTCACTTGTGAAATAGTTTCTTTTTGATGAGGAACTGGGGGAAAGAAGTAATATCCTTCCATTGTTCTGCAAATATGAATGTTAAGTTGAACTGTCAATTACTAGGTGAACTGTCCAAATTACTAGTGAACTTTAGTGAATTTAGGACTTTTGCTGGAAGCATTTCTGAACTTCCTTAAATAATTGGAAGAAGTCCTGGACTGTTGTTGGAGAAACTGCAGTGAAATCTGCTTCTACTCACTATATGACTTTAAAATGGAATATAATCTCTCCAAACCTTAATTCCTCATCTGTAAAATGGGAATAATGATGGCTACAAGACAATGTATGCTTATACTTGAGTAGTCTTGTGTTATGGGATGTTGGGTCATGTGCCTCCTTGGGAACAAGCCAATAAATACACCAAAGTGCAGTGTTTGGTGTATGAGGTTCAGAAGCCTGATTTTTTGATATAGGGAGAGAGCTTCATCTCTCAAAACAGTAATTCTGTTAACAAATCCGCATGTATTTGTAAATGAGGAATGGTGCCGAATTGGTTCACAATGAGGAAAAAAAAAAAACTCACAAGAGCAGGAATACTGTCAGTCCATTCTCTCCTTGAAGGATCAAGCCTTACAAAGAGAATTAAGTTTTAATGATCTTAAGTCCTAAGGATCTTGAGATTGGTAAAAAGGGAATTGGGTGATGTGAAAATTGAATGACATACCTCTAAGATGAACTGATGGATCTATCTCAAAGTAGTGATAATTTTATGACTGGGACAGGAATGTTGTAGATGCACTGGCCAAAATCCTATGTGGTTATCTCAGTATTAAAAATGGCTTTGTCAGTAGCACAAAGCTACAGATAAGGCTTTTGGTTATCCTCTCTCAAAAACAATGAAGTCTGCCAATATAGTGTGAATCTTTGATTTCTATACTCAGTAGCCACCCAGTCTCTTTATATTTGACTTTTTCTTACTGAGCTATGATCAAGTATTTATTCAAGCTGTAGCCTTATCTCCAAGGCAAACAATCTATTTCTCTCTCTTTTTTTACATCATTCTGCCTATTTTGTTGTTGTTGTTGTTGTTCAGTCATTCAGTCATGTCTGACTCTTTGTGACCCCATGGACTACAGCACACCAGTCTTCCCTGTCCTTCACTATCTCCCAGGGTTTGCTCAAACTCATGTCCATTGAGTTGGTGAGGCCATCCAACCATCTCATTCTCTGTCATCCCTTTCTCCTGCCTTCAGTCTTTCCCAGCATCAGCACCTTTTGCAAATGAGTCAGCTCGTCACATAAGGTGGCCAAAGGATTGGAGCTTCACCTTCAGCATCAGTCTTTCCAATGAATATTCAGGGTTCATTTCCTTTAGGCCTAATTTGTTTTATCTCCTTGCAGTCCAAGGGACTCTCAAGAGTTTTGTCCAGCACCACAGTTTGAGAGTATCAATCCTTCAGCAGTCAGCCTTCTTTATGGTCCAGCACTCACATACATACATGATTACTGAAAAGAAACATTGCTTTGACTATACAGAACGGCTCTGCTTTTTAATATGCTGTCTAGGTTTGTCATAGTTTTTCTTCCAAGGAGCAAGTGTCTTTTAATTTCATTACAGCAGCAACTGTCCACAGTGATTTTGGAGCCCAAGAAAATGAAGTCTGTCACTGTTTCCATTGTTTTGCCATCTATTTTCCATGAAGTGATGAGATCAGATGCCACAATCTTAGTTATTTGAATGTTGAGTTTTAAGTCAGCTTTTTTCACTCTCCACTTTCACCTTCATCAAGAGGCTCTTTAGTTCCTCTTAGCTTTCTTCCATAAGGGTGGTGTCATCTACATATCTGAAGTCATTGATATTTCTCCCAACAGTCTTGATTCCAGCTTGTGCTTCATCCATTCTAGAATTTTGCATGATGTACTCTGCATATAAGTTAAATAAGAAGAGTGGTAATATATAACCTAGACATATTCCTTTCCCAATTTTGAACCAGTCCATTTTTTCCTTGTCTGGTTCTAACTGTTGCTTTTTGACCTGCATACAGGTTTCTCAGGAGGCAGGTAAGGTGGTCTGATATTCACAACTCTTTATGAATTTTCCACAGTTTGTTGTGATCTACACAGCCAAAGGCTTTCACATGGTCAATGAAGCAGTCTGTTTTTACTTGAAAATAATTTCAAAGTCTAGTCCTCAGAAGTAATCCAATTTCTTTTTCCAAATTCCTGATTCCGTTTATGACAATGCCTACCCCACACTGTTATTATGACTGGTAATTTATATATAATCCAACAGAAATTGTTCCTAGTAACTTTCAGACATTCAACAAATGATGTTTGTAATTTGAATATGAATATCTTCTCTGATATACTTTATTATTATTTTTTTAGTTTAATTTAATTTTATTTTTAAACTTTACAATATTGTATTAGTTTTGCCAAACATTGAAATGAATCCGCCACAGGTATACCCGTGCTCCCCATCCTGAACCCTCCTCCCTCCTCCCTCCCCTTACCATCCCTCTGGGTCGTCCCAGTGCACCAGCCCCAA
>NW_011494711.1:1910793-1911323 GCF_000754665.1 Bison bison bison | reverse complement strand
CTTATATGCAGAGTACATCATGAGAAACACTGGGCTGGAAGAAGCACAAGCTGGAATCAAGATTGCTGGGAGAAATATCAATAACCTCAGATATGCAGATAACACCACCCTTATGGCAGAAAGTGAAGAAGAACTAAAGAGCCTTTTGATGAAAGTGAAAGAGGAAAGTGAAAAAGCTGGTTTAAAGCTCAACATTCACAAAACTAAGATCATGACATCCAGTCCCATCACTTCATGGCGAATAGATGGGGAGACAGTGGAAATAGTGGCTAACTTTATTTTTGGGGGCTCCAAAATCACTGCAGATGGTGATTGCAGCCATGAAATTAAAAGAGACTTGCTGTTTGGAAGGAAAGTTATGACCAACCTAGACAGCATATTCTAAAGCAGAGACTTTACTTTGCCAACAAAGGTCTGTCTAGTCAAGGCTATGGTTTTTCATGTATGGATGTGAGAGTTGAACTATAAAGAAAGCTGAGCACAGAAGAATTGATGCTTTTAAACTGTGGTGTTGGAGAAGACTCTTGAGA
>NW_011494711.1:1910071-1910693 GCF_000754665.1 Bison bison bison | reverse complement strand
CATCAGTGTCTCTTTTGCTGTCTCGTACACAGGGTTATTGTTACCATCTTTCTAAATTCCATATATATTATTTTATCTGTATGTTTTTGTTGGTTGTTGGCACCATAGCATACTTATTTCATCCCAATTAAAAAAAAAATTGTTCTCACTTTTTGCTAAGCAAACAAATCATTCTAAAAACTCCACTTTTTAAGCATCTAAACTACATCTTCCAGATGCTCTTACACCTCTGACACATTTTTTGGACTGTGGTACATGATTTTTAATTAAAGAAGATACTTGTTAAGATTTAAAGTATATATAGAACAACACTCATAAAATTTGGACGTATCATAATGTCACTTTATAATTTATATTACACTGAGATATTATTTAACTTATATGCAGAGTACATCATGAGAAACACTGGGCTGGAAGAAGCACAAGCTGGAATCAAGATTGCTGGGAGAAATATCAATAACCTCAGATATGCAGATAACACCACCCTTATGGCAGAAAGTGAAGAAGAACTAAAGAGCCTTTTGATGAAAGTGAAAGAGGAAAGTGAAAAAGCTGGTTTAAAGCTCAACATTCACAAAACTAAGATCATGACATCCAGTCCCATCACTTCATGGCCTGCATA
>NW_011494711.1:1894886-1909971 GCF_000754665.1 Bison bison bison | reverse complement strand
AACCAGTCCATCCTAAAGGAGATCAGTCCTGGGTGTTCATTGGAAGGACTGATGTTGAAGCTGAAACTCCAACACTTTGGCCACCTGATGCGAAGAGCTGACTCATTTGAAAAGACCCTGATGCTGTGAAAGACTGAGGGCTGGAGGAGAAGGGGATGACAGGGGATGAGATGATGGTTGGAGGACATCACCGACTTAATGGACATGGGTTTGGGTGGACTCCAGGAATTGGTGATGGACAGGGAGGCCTGGCGTGCTGCAGTTCATGGGGTCACAAACAGTTGGACACGACTGAGCGACTGATCTGAACTGAACTGAGATGTAGTTACTCAAGTATGGCAGGTAGCAATTACTACCTTTTTACTTGTATCATAGTTTGTTGTCAATGTAAATATTTTGCTTTTCATGTTCTCCTTTAGTTTCTGTAAAGATGGGGACAAAGTTTCACTTATCTTTTTATTCTCTAGGTAGTTGGTAAATTTATATTTAAAAAACAGGAAAAGGCAAAAAAAAAAGAAAAAGAAAGAAGGAAAGAAAAGAACCAAGTCCTAACATTAAGAAAGATGAGCTTGATTTCAAGATGCTACCTTTTTTCATCTTATTATCTAAAACTGTCACAAAAATTTATTAGCATAAAAGATGCACTACTATTCCAGATTGTATTCAGAAGGGGTATTTCTCCTAGCTATTTTTCTAATAAAATATATGTTAGAGGATTGGTAAAGCAGTTAGCTGAAATCACTAACATTTCTGTCATTGTTTACCTCTTTTCTCAGTTGGTCCAAGTTAATTCTGTTAGTTTCTGTGACTTTGAATAAAATTCCTTATTATGTCACTTTGTAATTGACATAACTAAAGGTCCTGTGTAGGCTTAAGTGTGGATTTCCTAGACTCTCCCAAATTCTAGTCAGACATATCTTGAAATCTGTGTAGAAAAAAAAAAAAACAAGCACAATCTTTTTGTCATAAACATGTATAATTACTTACCTTTCCCTTTATCCTTATATTACCATGACATTTCTCAATTACAAATAAGGTGTCCATAATAAATGGACCTCTCTCAATAGATTTCTCTGTATTCTCTATATTCTATATTCTCTATATGTTAAAGTGATTTTTAATGATAGAAAATCCACTTCAACATAAAGCAGCTATTTGGAGCCCAAACCAGTCTCTCCATAATCCCCACACCTTGGTTTCCTCTTTGAAGTCATGCAAATATAACATATTTTCTTATGTCTTTCTTAAAATGTCTTAAGAATAATATGTGACTTGCTATAGTAAGCATGGCAGAGAACCAAGTGATAACCCTTTTCCTGGGCTCTGCAGTTTCATAAAACATCATCACCCTGTTTGGATCCTTTTCCTACAGTAATATGAAATGACATTTTCTTGTGTTTTCACATTTTTAGGTCAGTGACATTCCATCTCCTAATTAGTGTTCCTTTGCAGTTGTGTGAATATTGACACACTGTCTTGATATTTTACTGATAATTTACTGAAAAAGATCTTTCTAAGATATTTAAGAGAGAATATTCCAGCCTTCCTCTTTATCTTCTTATTTTTCAGTTTCATTAAAATTTATAAACATTTTAACTGTAGCATTGTTAAAAACATGATATATCAAAAGTCATTAAAGAGAGAGGGATTATGGAGGTTTAAAAACATGTCTCCAGAGTCTTTGATACCACTCTCATCAGGAGGTGGAGTCTGATTTCATTTCCTTTGAATGGAAATAAAATGCAGCAGAAGTGATGCTCCATGAATTCTGATACTGGATCCTAAAAGCAGTGCTACCTCAGCCTGACTCTCTGCTGGGACATTTGCCCTTGGGACTCTAACACCATAGTGTGAGGGAAAAAGTGCTGATCACATAGAGAGGTATCATGTAGGTGTTCTGAAATAAAGCTCCTAGTTGAGGTCCTAGGCAGCAACCAGCATTAACCAGCAAAACATGAGAAGCCTTTGAGATGGTTCTGGCCCCAGGCACCGTCTGACTACAACCATATAAGAACCCCCCAGTGAGAACTGACTAGCTTAAACAAATTGACACTCAGAATTCTGGGAAATGATACTAGGAAACTACTGTTGCTTTCATATGATGCAAAGTTTAAGATGGTTTGTTTTACCACCATAGATAACAAGAAAATAGTTTATTGCCACACTGGGGACTCCCATAACCACAGGTAAAATGTGAGGCATTGACTTTGAGTTGTGAGGAGTAACTTTCAGAGGCTGAAGATTGTTAGCAAAGTCAATATGGTCTGGAGGAGTTTGTCAGTGAGAACTTAAACACACATGGGTAAGCAATTATTAAAAGCTGGAGGAAAGGAGACCCTGGTTATGTAGTTGTGAGAAGTTTAGCAGCACCATTGGTCATTGAAATGTGGAAAGTAAATATACCTAATGACTGGATGATCTGCCTAAGGAAATTTCCAGACATAGTGTTGAAGATTCAACCTGGTTTCTTCAGCTGCTTGTAATGAAATGAGAGAAGAACTAAAGAAATAAGAGCTTAAAAAAAAGCTGTTAAATATAAAGAATCCAGGACTTGGGTTCAAAAATAAAACAGTTTCTCATTCCCAACCTCTCCAGATGGTAAACTATTCTCAAATTAGGAAATAGTTTTCAGGCAAAGATCAAATTCAGGGCACTGTCAGGAAAACATTTTGGTCTGAAAAATGACTTTAAAGCTGTTGAAGACTTCAAAAGTATTTAAGGTGGTGCCTCATATACTTTACAGAAAAAAAAAGCCCATCTGAGAATCTGAAAAGTAAGCCCCACATTTCCTCTCAATTAAAAATTAGGGCTTGTAATAATTTTTAGGGCCTTTTCCTACAGAAAATTGACTGGGAAGTGAAGGTAGAGAAGACTTTACCTTAAGACTCTTTATGTTAACTGGGTATTTTTGTTTAATTAAATGAACCCTGAAAGATTCATTGAAAATCCATAAGAATTTTAAGATAATTGTATTAACAAAACACTGCCAGCTTGGACTAAAAGAGAAAGCAACATGATGAAATGAAAAGTGGCATTGGTATGCCCAAATGTCTATGGGAAGGAAACAAGCAGAGAAGATAATTCAGCTATAGTTATGAGTCACATTTATGCAAAAGGAAAGATGATTCAAAGGGAAGAACCAAGAATCATGGAGAATTATTGTCATACACCAAAACTAAATCCTAATCAATGACCTGGGAGTCTGTGCTTGTCTGAATTCCAGAATTATAATGGACCAGTGACTATTGTATATCTTCTATTTTTCTTTTCCTTTCTTTCCTTTTTTACCTCCCTATACAATTAGGTCATTTGCTAAAGAATCCATCTGCAATGCAGAAGACACTGGTTCAATTCCTGGGTCGGGAAGATCCGCTAGAGAAGGGATAAGCTACCCACTACAGTATTCTTGGGGTTCCCTTGTGGCTCAGCTGGTAAAGAATCCACTTGCAGTGTGGGAGACCTGGGTTCAATCCCTGGTTTAGGAAGATCCCCTGGAGAAGGTGAAAGAGGAGAGTGAAAAAGTTGGCTTAAAGGTCAACATTCAGAAAATGAAGATCATGGCATCTGGTCCCATCACTTCATGGGAAATAGATGGGGAAACAGTGGAAACAGTGTCAGACTTTGTTTTGGGGCTCCAAAATCACTGTAGATGGTGATTGCAGTCATGAAATTAAAAGATGCTTACTCCTTGGAAGGAAAGTTATGACCAACCTAGATAGCATATTGAAAAGCAGAGACATTACTTTGCCAACAAAGGTCCATCTAGTCAAGGCTATGGTTTTTTCAGTGGTCATGTATAGATGTGAGAGTTGGACTATGAAGAAAGCTGAGTGCAAAAGAATTGATGCTTTTGAGCTGTGGTGTTGGAGAAGACTCTTGCAAGTCCCTTGGACTGCAAGGAGATCCAACCAGTTCATTCTGAAGGAGATCAGCCCTGGGATTTCTTTGGAAGGAATGATGCTAAAACTGAAACTCCAGTACTTTGGCCATCTCATGCGAAGAGTTGACTCATTGGAAAAGACTCTGATGCTGGGAGGGATTGGGGGCAAGAGGAGAAGGGGACGACAGAGGATGAGATGGCTGGATGGCAACACTGACTTGATGGACGTGAGTCTGAGTGAACTCCGGGAGTTGGTGATGGACAGGGAGGCCTGGCGCACTGTGATTCATGGGGTCGCAAAGAGTCGGACACAACTGAGTGACTGAACTGAACTGGAGAAGGCAAAGGCTACCCACTCCAGTATTCTGACCTGGAGAATTCCATGGACTACACAGTCCATAGTGTTGCAAAGAGTCAGACATGACTGAGAGACTTTCACTTTCATACAAGAGCATCTGTGTTATGTCTCTCCCACCACTGTATTTTTAGTGTGTGGGAGGTAGACAATTGATTTCTTTAGTACACACATGCACACACAAATGTACCCAATAGAAGAACCACTGGCAAATGTATTTTTCCATGAAGATGTCTTAGACTGCCAGTGAAACCAGAGAAGTAGAAATAGCCAAAAATATTTATTAATATTATTGGTCCTCTACAGAAAAAAGGCTGTTGATCCTTGGTCTAAAAATTGACATACCACTAATGAAAAGAAAATTGCAATAGTTATATTAATATCAGACATAATATATTTCAGGGAAAAAAATATTACCAGAGATAAGAAAAGCCATTTAATAATGATAAATCAGTTAATTTATCAAGAGTACATAAAAATCCTAATGGAGTATGTATATAACAGTTTCAAAAATGAATGAAATTTGCTAGAACTGTAAAGCAAAACAGACACATCTGCAATTAGTTGGAAATTTTTACTGTATCTCTCAATATCTGATAGAATATATAGACAGAAATTTAGTGGAGATATTTAAAACTGAACAGCACTATCAATCAATCTGATCTAAGATGTCAGTAACATTTACAGAACATCCCATTTCACAGCATCAGAATAAGCATTTTTTTCAAAGTGCAGACAAAAAATTTTAAAAGTAGATATACCATGTTCTAGATCATAAAAAAAGTGTCAATATCTGTTAAAAAAAAAAAAAAAACTTTTTAGTACAAAGTGGACTCTCTGATCACAACGGAATTAAATTATAAAATCAACAAAAGAATATCTGAAAAATCCCCTGAGTATTTAGAAACTAAATAACACACTTCTAAATAACCACCAAAGTAGACAAAAATCTAGAGGAAATTAAAAACTATTATAAACTTAATGAAAATGAAAACATGGCATATCAAAATTTGTGGAATGTACTTTGAGGAAATTCATATGGCACCAAATGCTGTATGAAAAGAATAGTCTTAATTCAGGGACCAAAGCTTGTACCATAAGAGACAAGAAAAAAACAAAAGAACAATTAAACCCTAAGTAAATATAAGACATAAAATTTTAAAAAGAGTCAAAATCAGTAAAATAGAAAACAAGACAAAAACAAAAAATTAAAAACAGTAACATCTGACCTACACGTGATGGGGCTGAATGCGTCTGAGTAGAGAGGCCAGCTGCAGGACCAGCACAAAGGAAAGATCAAGCCCGGAGCCTTTGGAATGGGAGCACTGATCCAAGACCCTAGACTACCAGAGAACTAAGCCTAGGGAGTATCAAATAGTGAGAACTCACACAAAGGGAATGATTGGAATACAAGACCCAGCTTCCCCAACCACCACTAGCACCCTGTGCAGGATGCATCATCTAAACAGCAAACAAAACAAAAATACAAACCCAATCATCAGCAGACAGGATCAGCAACTCACTGGGCCTTGCCCATCAGAGGAAAAACAAACAAACAAAAACTCAGCACAAATCTCACCCTATACAAAGCTTACACAAACCACTAGACCAACCTTAGGAAGGAAGAAAACAAAAGGAAGGAAGAAAACAAAAGGAAGAAAGAATTCAAACTTGAAGCCTGGCAAAGGGAGACCTAAAACACAATAAGTTAAAAAAAAGAAAGAAAAGGCAGAGAAATACTACACAAATAAAGGAATGAACTAGAAACACAGAAGTCCAAATAAATGAAGAGGAAATAGGCACACTACCTGAAAAAGAATTCATAATAATGATAGTAAAGATGATCAAAAACCTTGAAGACAAATGGAGAAAATGCAAGAATCAATTAACAAAAACCTAGAAGAATTAAAGAATAAACATACAGAGACAAACAACACAATTACTGAAATTAAAAATACTCTAGAGATGGTGTATTAGGAATAGGAATCAATAGCAGAGTATCTGAAGCAGAAGAACAAATCAATGATCTGGAAGATAAAATGGTTGAAATAACTTCTGAAGAGCAAATAAAGTGACAAGAATGAAAAGAACTTAAGACAGTCTCAGAGACCTCTGGGACAATATCAAATGCAACAACATTTGAATTATAGGGGTCCCTGAAGAAGAAGAGAAAAAGAAAGGGCATGAGAAAATTCTTGAAGAGATTATAGTTGAAAATTTCCCCAACATGGAAAAGGAAATAGTGAATCAAGTCCAAGAGGCACAAAGAGTCCCATACAGGATAAACCTAAGGAGAAACATGCCAAACACATACTACACCAACTAACAAAGACTAAACACAAAGAAAGAATATTAAAAGCAGCAAGGGAAAAACAAGTAACATACATCTAACATATGCAGATGACACCACCCTTATAGCAGAAAGTGAAGAAGGACTAAAGAGACTTGATGAAAGTGAAAGAGGAGAGTGAAAAAGGTGGCTTAAAGCTCTACATTCAGAAAAATAAGATCATGGCATCTGATCCACTCAGTTCAGTTCAGTTCAGTTCAGTTGCTCAGTCATGTCCAGCTCTTTGTGACCCCATGAATTGCAGCACGCAAGGCCTGTCCATCACCAACTCCTGGAGTCCACCCAAACCCATGTCCATTGAGTCAGTGATGCAATCCAACCATCTCATCCTCTGTCATTCCCTTCTCCTCTTGCCCTCAATCCTTCCCAGCATCAGGGTCTTTTCCAATGAGTCAGCTCTTCGCATCAGGTGTCCAAAGTACTGGAGTTTCAGCTTCAACATCAGTCCTACCAATGAACACCCAGGACTGATCTTCCTTAGGATGGACTGGTTGGACTTTCTTGCAGTCCAAGGGACTCTCAAGAGTCCCTTGAAGTGATGGGACCGGATGCCATGATCATAGCTTTCTGAATGTTGAGCTTTAAGCCAACTTTTTCACTCTCCTCTTTCACTTTCATCAAGAGGCCCTTTAATTCTTCTTCACTTTCTGCCATAAGGGTGGGGTCATCTGCATCTCTGAGGTTATTGATAATTCTCCTGGCAATCTTGATTCTGGCTTGTGCTTCCTCCAGCCCAGCATTTCTCATGATGTAGTCTCCATATAAGTTCACTTCATGGCAAATAGATGGGGAAACAGTGGCAACAGTGGCTGACTTTATTTTGGGGGGCTCAAAAATCACTGCAGATGGTAATTGCAGCCATGAAATGAAAATACACTTACTCCTTGGAAGGAAAGTTATGACCAACCTAGACAGCATATTCAAAAGCAGAGACATTACTTTGTCAACAAAGGTCCATCTAGTAAATGGTTTTTCCAGTAGTCATGTATGGATGTGAGAGTTGGACTATAAAAAAGCTGAGCACAGAAGAATTGATGCTTTTGAACTGTGGTGTTGGAGAAGACTCTTGAGAGTCCCTTGGACTGCAAGGAGATCCAACCAGTCCATCCTAAATGAGATCAGTCCTGGGTGTTCATTGGAAGGACTGATGTTGAAGCTGAAACTCCAATACTTTTTGCCACCTGATGCAAAGAACTGACTCATTTGAGAATACCCTGATGCTGGGAAAGATTGAGGGCAGGAGAAGAAGGAGACAACAGAGGATGAGATGGTTGAAAGACATCACCGACTCAATGGATATGGGTTTGGCTAGACTCCAGAAGTTGGTGATGGATAGGGAGACCTGGTGTGCTGTGGTTCATGGGGTTACAAAGGGTCGGACATGACTGAGCGACTGAACTGAACTGAACTGAACATACAAGGGAAATCCATATGCTTAACAGCTGATCTTTCAACAGAAACTCTGCAGGCCAGAAAGGAATGGCATAACATAGTTAGTCTTGAAAAGGGAAAATCTACAAACAAGAGTACTGTGCCTGGCAAGGATCTCATTCAAAATTGATGGAGAAATGGAAAAGCTTTTCAGACATGCAAAAGTTAACAGATTTCAGTACCACCAAACTAGCTTTACAACAAATGTTAGACTAATATTGTCCTAAAATATAAGAATAATAAAGATCTACAGAATCAACCCCAAAGAATTAATAAAATGGCAATGGGAAGATATATATCAATAATCACTTTAAATGTAAATAGATTAAATGCTGCAAACAAAAGACACAGATTGGCTGAATGAAAAACAAGACCCATATATATGCTGTCTACAAGAAACCCACTTCAGACCTCAAGACACATATGGACTGAAAATGAAAGGATGGAAAATACATTCCGTACAAATGGGATCAAAAGAAAGCTGGAGTAGCAATCCTCATATCTGACAGAATAGACCTTAAAATAAAGAAGATTAAAAGAAATAAGGAAGGACATTACATAATGATCCAGGGATCAATCCAAGAGGAAGAGATAACAATTGTAAATATCTATGCACCCAACATAGGAGCAGCTCAGTACATAAGACAAACACTAACAGTCATGAAAGGAGAAACTGATGGTAACAAAATAATAGTAGGAGACTTTAGCACTCTACCCACACCAATGGACTGATCATCAAAACAGAAAATTAATGAGGAAGCGCAAGTCTTAAATGATACGTTAGATGAGATGGATCCCATTGATATCTTCAGGACATTCCATCCCAATGCAGAAGATTACACTTTCTTCTCAAGTGCACGTGGAACATTTTCCAGGATAGACCACATCTTGGGTCACAAATCAAACCTCAGTAAATTTAAGAAATTTGAAATCATATAAGCATTTTCTCTGACCACAACACTATGAGACTAGATATCAATTACAAGGGAAAAAACTGTAAGAAACTCAAACACATGGAGATTAAATGACATGTTTCTAAGTAACCAACAGGTTACTGAAGAAATCAAAAGTGAAATAAAATCATTTCTAGAAACAAGTGATAATGAAAACACAACAACTCAAAATCTATGGGATGCAGCCAAAACAGTCCTAAGAGGGAAGTGTATAGCAATATAATTCTACCCCAAGAAACAAGAAAAACATTGAATAGACAACCTAATTTCCCACCTAAAACAACTGGAAAGAACAACAACAACAACAAAATTAGTATAAGGAAAGAAATCATAAAAATTAGAGCAGAAATAGCTGAAAAAGAAATGAAAGACAATAGTAAAGATAAATAAATCTATAAGCTGGTTCTTTGAGAAGATGAACAAAATTGACAAACATTTAATGAGACTCATCAATAAAAAGAGAGAGAAGAATCAAATCAACAAAATTAGAAATGGAAAAGGAGAGGTTACAACAGACAATGCAGAAATATAAAGGATTATAAGAGACTATTAAAAACAACTATCTGGCAATAAAATGGATAATCTGGAAGAAATGGACAGATTCTTAGAAAAGTCCAATCTTCCAAGACTGAGCCAGGAAGAAATTGAAATTATAAACAACCCAATTAGAAGCACTGAGATTTAAGGTGTGGTAAAAAATCACTATGTTAGATGGTATGGAGATTCCTTAAAAAAAAAAAAAAAGGAATAAAACCACCATATGACCCAGTAATCCCACTCCTATGCATATACCCTGAAGAAACTGAAATTGAAAAAGACTCATGTATCCCATTGTTCATTGCAGCACTATTTACAATAGCTAGAACATGGAAGCATCCTAGATGTCCACTGACAGATGAATGGATAAAGAAGTTGTGGTACATATACACAATGGAATATTAATCAGCCATAAAAAGGAACACATTTGAGTTAGTTCCAATGAGGTGGATGAACCTAGAACCTATTATACAGAGTGAAGTGAGTCAGAGAGAAAAGATAAATATCGTAATTTAACACACATACATGGAATCTAGGAAAATGGTACTGAAGAATTTATTTACGGGGCAGCAATGGAGAAACAGACATAGAGAATAGACTTATGGACATGGGGAGAGGGGAGGAGAGGGTGAGATGTATGGAAAGAGTAACATGGGAACTTACATTACCATATGTAAAATAGATAGCCAACGGGAATTTGCTGTATGGCTCAGGAAGCTCAAACAGGGGCTCTGTATCAATCTAGTGGGGTGGGATGGGGAGGGAGATGGAAGGAAGGTTCAAGGGGGAGGGGAATATATGTATACCTATGGGTGATTCATGTTGAGGTTTGACAGAAAACAAAAAAATTCTGTAAAGCAATTATACTTTAATAAAAAAAAATTAAGAAAAAAAAAACTAGTAACATCACAAACTATTTTTTAGAAGGATCAAAAAATTGATAAAGCCCTAGCCAGATTGATCAGGAAAAAAGACAAAAATTTCCACACTCACAGATAGGAAAATGATAGCCTCTACTAGATTCTATAGAAATTTTAAAAATAATAGGAAAATATGAAGAAATTTATGCTTATAAATTTAGTAACTTAGATGAAATGGATGCATATTTTGAAGGACACATATAGCCAAGCTCACTCAAAAAAGAAAAAAAAAGAAAATCTGAATAGCTCCATACCTGTTAAAATAAATAAATTTTCAGGTAAAGGTATTTTCACAGTAATATTCCAAACCTAGATTACCTTTCTGGTGACTGATACTAAATATTTAATAAGGAAATGATACCAATTCTATACAATTTCAGAAAATGGAAGAAATTCTTCCCAACTCTTTTATGACTTCAGTATTTCCTTGATAAAAACCAACCAATGAACAAACAACAGAAAAGAAATGATCTAACAAGAAAGGAAAACTATAGACCAATATCCCTCATTGGCATAAATGAATAAATTCTTAACAGAGTTTTAGCCAGTCAAATCCCACAAGATATAAAAATGATAATATATCATGACCAAAAATGGTTTATTCCAAATATGATTTATCCAACATCCATTCATTAAATAAATACATATCAGAAAACCAGATATAGGAAGGAATCTCCTCAACCTGATAAAGATCACCTGTGAAAAATTTACAACTAACATCATTGCTGCTACTGCTAAGTCACTTCAGTTGTGTCTGACTCTGTGTGACCCCATAGATGGCAGCCCACCAGGCTCCCCCGTCTCTGGAATTCTCCAGGCAAGAACACTGGAGTGGGATGCCATTTCCTTCTCTAATGCATGAAAGTGAAAAGTGAAAGTGAATTCGCTCAGTCGTGTCTGACTCTTAGCGACCCCATGGACTGCAGCCTACCAGGCTCCTCCATCCATGGGATTTTCCAGGCAGGAGTACTGGAGTGGGGTGCCATTGCCTTCTCCGGCTAACATCATTATTAGTGTTGAAAACAACATTTCCCCTCTAAGATCAGGAAAATGGCAAACTTGCCCACTCTCACCACTTCTATTCACAACTGTGCTCTGGAGGGTTTATCTGGCATAATAAGGCAAGAAAAAGAAATAAGAGGCATCCAGAATGTAAAGGAGGTAATAAAGCAGTCTTTATACTCAGATGACATAGTAGTCTATGAATTTAATCTAGTGGAATGTACCTAGAAAGCTAGTAAATTAATAAGGTTAGAGGAGTTATAGAATACAAGGCCATTATGGAAAAATCAATTAGTTTTCTTTATACTGCTTACAAGCAATCAGAAATTGAAATAAAAAATACCATTGATAGTATCATCAAAAACAACTTAGAATTACCAGAGGGGATCCTGGTGTGCTTCAGTCCATGGGGTTGCAAAGAGTTGCACATAACTGAGTGACTGAACTGAACTGAACCAGAGGGGAAGGATAGGGAGAGATAGTTGAGAAGCTTGGGATTGACACACTGCTATATTTTAAATAGATAACCAACAAAGACTTACTGTACAGCACTGGGAATTCTGCTCAATATTCTGTAATAACCTAAAAGTGAAGTGAAGTCAAGTCGCTCAGTCATGTCCAGCTCTTTGCGACCCCATGGACTGTAGCCTACCAGGCTCCTCCGTCCATGGGATTCTTCAGGCAAGAGTAGTGGAGTGGGTTGCCATTTCCTTCTCCAGGAAGTAATAACCTAAATGGGAACATAATTTGAAAAAGAATAGATTACATGTATAACTTAATCACTTTGTTGTACACCTGAATCTAATACATTGTTAATCAACTATACTCTTTTATAAAATTTTAAAAAATGAATTGTTGTGAAGTTACTAAGTCGTGTCTGACTCTTGTGATCCCATGGACTGTAGCCTGCTCTGCTCCTCTGTCCATGGTATTTCCCAGGGAAGAATACTGGAATGGGTTGTAATTTCCTTCTCCAGGGGATCTTCCTGACCCAAGGATTGAACCCATTACTCCTGCATTGGCAGGCAGATTCTTTACCACCGAACCACCCTGGGAATACAAGAATATGAAATTTTTGTTGTTTAGTCACTAAGTCCAAAATCATTGAAGATGGTGATTGCAGCCATGAAATTAAAAGACACTTACTCCTTGGAAGGAAAGTTATGACCAACCTAGATGGCATATTAAAAAGCAGAGACATTACCTTGCCAACAAAGGTCCGCCTAGGCAAGGCTATGGTTTTTCCAGTAGTCATGTATGGATGTGAGAGTTGGACTGTGAAGAAAGCTGAGCGCTGAAGAATTGATGCTTTTGAACTGTGGTGTTGGAGAAGACTCTTGAGAGTCCCTTGGACTGCAAGGAGATCCAACCAGTCCATTCTAAAGGCGATCAGTCCTGGGTATTCTTTGGAAGGAATGATGCTAAAGCTGAAGCTCCAGTACTTTGGCCACCTCATGTGAACTCATTGGAAAAGACTCTGATGCTGGGAGGGATTGGGGGCAAGAGGAGAAGGGGACGACAGAGGATGAGATGGCTGGATGGCATCACCGACTCAATGGAAGTGAGTTTGAGTGAATTCCAGGAGATGGTGATGGACAGGGAGGCCTGGTGTGCTGCAATTCATGGGGTTGCAAACAGTCGGACACGACTGAGCGACTGAACTGAACTGAACTGAACTGAGTCACTAAGTCATGTCCAACTCTTTTGCAACCCCATGGACTGTAGCCCACCAGAATACGAAATACTTAGGTATAAATCTGGCAAAAGATGTAAAAAACCTTCTGCACTAAGAATTACAAAATGTTTCTGAGAGAATTAAATATGACTAAATTAGTAAAAATATATACTTTGATGTGAAGAACCAACCAACTCATTGGAAAAGACACTGATGCTAAGAAAGACTGAGGACCTGAGAAGGGGGCAAGAGAATGAGACTCAATGGACATGAGTCTGAGCAAACTCTGAGAGACAGTGAAGGACAGGGAAGTCTGGCATGCTGCAGTCTTTGGGGTCGCACAAAGTAGGACACTACTGAGCAACTAAACACCAACAACAAATACTTTGTTAACTGATGAAAAGTTAATATTGTTATCATGACAATTTTACCCAAATTTATTTATAGATTCATTACAATAGCAAACAAAATCAAATATGGCTCTTTTTTTTTGTAGAAATTATCAAACTGATTCTAAAATTTGTATAGAAGTACAGAAAACCTAAAATAGCCAAAAGGCCTTTGAAAAAGAACAAAATCAGATAACACAGAATATCTGATTTCAGACTTATAAAGCTATGGTGACCAAGAATGGATTATTGGAACTGAATGGGATGTCCAAAATAAACTTACACATACACCATCATTTGATTTTTCTAATTTATTTATTTTAATTGGAGGATAATTACTCAACAATATTGTAATGGCTTTTGCCATACATTAACATGAATTGGACATAGGCATACATATGTCCCCTCCCTCCTGAATCTCTAACACATTGATAGGGGACAAATATATGTCCTCTCCCTCCTAAATCTCCATCCAATGTAAAATTGGAGAATTTTAAGAATTCTTAAATAGAACACAAAAGCATGAACTATTAAAGAATAAAATCAATAAGTTGCTCTTTAGCAAGAGTAAAACTTTTATTCTTCTAAAGCCACTGTTAAGAGCAGGCAGCTGACTAAAATAAAATTTTGCAAATCATGTATCTGACAAAGGACTTGTATGTAGAATTTGCAAACAATTCTTATAAGACAACGAATAGCCCCACTTAAAATGGACAAAATAGTTGAATAGCCATTTCACGGAAAGAAAATATGCATATAGGAGATGAGCACATGAAACAAATGTTCTACACCAATTGAAATTCCGCTCAGTTCAGTTCAGTTGCTCAGTCATGTCCTACTCTTTGCGACCCCATGAATCGCAGCACACCTGATCTCCCTGTCCATCACCAACTCCCAGAGTTCACTCAGACCCACGTCCATTGAGTCAGTGATGCCATCCAGCCATCTCATCCTTTGTTGTCCCCTTCTCCTCCTGCCCCCAATCCCTCCCAGCATCAGGGTCTTTTCCAATGAGTCAACTCTTCACATGAGGTGGCCAAGTACTAGAGTTTCAGCTTCAGCATCATTCCCTCCAAAGAAATCCCAGGGCTGATCTCCTTCAGAATGGACTGGTTGGATCTCCTTGCAGTCCAGGGGACTTGCAAGAGTCTTCTCCAACACCACAGTTCAAAAGCATCAATTCTTCAGCGCTCAGCCTTCTTCACAGTCCAACTCTCACATCCATACATGACCACAGGAAAAACCATAGCCTTGACTAGATGAACCTTTGTCGGCAAAGTAATGTCTCTGCTTTTGAATATGCTGTCTAGGTTGGTCATAACTTTCCTTCCAAGGAGTAAGCGTCTTTTAAATTCATGGCTGCAGTCACCATCTGCAGTGATTTTGGAGCCCCAAAAAATAAAGTCTGACACTGTTTCCCCTGTTTCCCCATCTATTTCCCATGAAGTGATGGGACCAGATGCCATGATCTTCGTTTTCTGAATGTTGAGCTTTAAGCCAACTTTTTCACTCTCCTCTTTCACTTTCATCAAGAGGCTTTTTAGTTCCTCTTCACTTTCTGCCATAAGGGTGGTGTCATCTGCATATCTGAGG
>NW_011494711.1:1887865-1894786 GCF_000754665.1 Bison bison bison | reverse complement strand
ATATCTGAGGTTATTGATATTTCTCCCAGCAATCTTGATTCCAGCTTGTGTTTCTTCCAGTCCAGTGTTTCTCATGATGTACTCTGCATATAAGTTAAATAAGCAGGGTGACAATATACAGCCTTGACATACTCCTTTTCCTATTTGGAACCAGTCTGTTGTTCCATGTCCAGTTCTAACTGTTAGGGAGTGCAAATTAAATTCCATTGAGATATTCCTTAATACCAACTGGAATGGCTAAATTTTTTAAAAATACTGATCATATTAAGTGTTGGCACCACTGTGCTGCTAGAAAGCTCATACACATCACTTGGAATATAAAATGATATAACCACTTTAGAGAATATATTGGCAGTTTAAAAAAAAAAGGTAAGCTTACACCTACTCTACAACCTTGTCATTCTATTCCTAGGTATTTACCCAAAATAAACATGAGCTAATATCCACACAAAGACTTTTTTCTCATTTTTTATAGCACCTTTATTTATAATAATCAACACTGGAAATAACCCATATATTCATCAACAAGTGAGTTGTTCAACAAGCTATGGAATACTGTGAAACACTATGTGTACTGCCATTTTTAAAACAGATAGCTAGTGGGAACCTACTGTATAATGCAGGGAGCTCACCTCAGTGCTCTTGGAGACCTGGATTGGTAGGATGGGAGTGGGGTGGGAGGAAGATCCAAGAGAGAGGGGATGCATGTTCACATATAGCTGATTCACTTCATTGTACAGCAGAAAGCGACCCCACACTGTAAAGCAACTCTACCCCAATTTAGAAAATAAGAACTGTTATTACATGTAGTATCTTAAAGTAACTGTGTTGAGTGAAAGAAGCCAAACATGAAAGAGTAAATATTCTATGATTCCATTTATATAAAATTCTAGAAATTGTAAACTAACCTATAGTGAGAGAAAGTATATCAGTGGTTACCTGAGGGTAGAGGGAGGGAAGGATAGATTACATCACTATGAGGAAACTTGTGGGGGTGATAGACATGTTTGTTATCTACATTGTAGTAATTGCTTCACAATTAAACACATGTCAAAGCCTATCAAATTGAACATTTTAGATGTATATATTCAGTTCAGTTCAGTTGCTCAGTTGTGTCTGACTCTGCAGTCCCATGGAGGGCAACACACCAGGCTTCCCTGTCCATTACCAACTTTCAGAGCTTGCTCAAATTCATGTCCATCAAGTTGGTGATGTTATCCAACCACCTCACCCACTGTCATCCCCTTTTCGTGCCTTCAGTCTTGCCCAGCATCACGGTCTTTTCCAAAGAGTCAGTTCTTTGCATCAGGTGGCCAAAGTATTGGAACTTCAGCTTCAGCATCAGTCCTTCCAATGAATATTCAGGACTGATTTCCTTTAGAATTGACTGACTGGATCTCCTTGATGTCCAAGAGACTATCAAGAGTCTTCTCCAACACCACAGTTCAAAAGCATCAATTCTTTGGAACTCAGCTTTTTTTATGGTGCATCTCTCAAACTATAGCTTTGACTATATGGACCTTTGTTGGCAAAGTAATGTACAGATTATTATACCACAATAAATTTGTAAAAAAAACAAATTATGTAAAATATTACATAAACTTAGTTGATAAAGCAGCAGCATGGTTTGAGAGGATTAACTCAGTTTTGAAAGGAATTCCATAGTGGATAAAAGTCTATTGAACAGGATTGTATGCTACAGAGAAATTGTTCATGAAAGTCAGTCAGTCAATGTGGCACACTTCATTGTCTTATTTTAAGAAACTGCCACACGAACTCCAACCTTCAGCAATCACTACACTTATCAGTCTGCAAACATCAACACTGAGGTGAAACTCTTCATCAGCAAAAAAATTTACAACCCACTGGAGGCTCATATGATGGGTAGCATTTTTTTAGTAATAAAGCATTTTTAATTAAGGTATGCACATTTTAATACATAATGCTATTGTACACTTAGCAGACTACAGTGTAGTATAAACATAATTTTTATATGCACTGGGAAGCCAAAACATTTGTGTGATTTGTTTTATTTTGTGATACTTTCTTTAGGTACAATGGAGTATCAGATGAAAAAATGAATGAATTCCCTAATGTAAACAGGGGCTTCCCAGATAGCTCAGTTGGTAAAGAATCTTCCTGCAATACAGGAGACCCCAGTTCCATTCCTGGGTCAGGAAGATCTGCTAGAGAAGGGATAGGCTACCCACTCCAGTATTCTTGGGCTTCCCCTGTGGCTCAGCTGGTAAAGAATCTGCCTGCAATGTGGGAGACCTGGGTTCAATCCCTGGGTTGGGAAGACCCCCTGGAGAAGAGAAAGGCTACCCACGCCAGTATTCTGGCCTGGAGAATTCCATGGACTGTATAGTCCATTGGCTTGCAAAGAGTTGGACATGACTGACTGACTTTCACTCACTTCACTAATGTAAACTATAGACTATTTGGGTAATTATGATTGATGTATCAGTTCATCAACTGTAACAAATGTATGACTCTGGTAGGGGACACTGATAATAGAGGATGATGTGCATGCACAGGGCCAGAATATATAGGAAATTTCTATACCTTCTTGTAAATTTTGCTAAATCTAAAAAATAAAATCTCCAAAAAGAATGATCTACTGTTCACCCAAGAGTAGAGGTAAATTTCACAATCATAATGTCAAATAAAAGAACATGGGTCCAAAAATGTGTATGCGATATTATTCTTACTAATATAAAGTTTTTGATAGGTGACAAAAGGGACCTTGTGAGGTTGTGGAAATAATCTAGTTATGTGACCATGTATTATGTAAAATACCATCAAATTATACATTTAAGTTTTTTGTCCTTTAACTTATATCTCATTTTAAAACTAACTGTAAATCTCTGCAAATGTAAACTCCTCAAAAATATGATGTGTGTGTGTGTGTGTGTGTGTGTGCATGGATTTGTGTGTGTGTGTGTGTGTGTGCATGGATTTGTATGTGTGTGTGTATGTGTGTATATATATATATATATAGAGAGAGAGAGAGAGAGAGAGAGAGAGAGAGAGACCTGGGTTTGATTCCTGGGTTGGGAAAATTCCCTGGGGAAGGAACTGGCAATCCACTCCAGTATTCTTTCCTAGAGAATCCCTACGGACAGAGGAGGCTGGCAGGCTACAGTCCATGGGGTCGCAAGAGTCAGACACGACTTAACAACTGAACCACCACCACATATATATACAAGCATATCTAGGTAGATTCATAATTACTAAATACAAAGGTGGATATATGCAAGTATACTAATGGAATATTTCTGATAAGATATAGGAGCAATTGGTTACTGTAAGAAATGGGAGCTGTATTTGCTTTTGTATCTTTTGGAGTTTGCACCCTTTACATGCATTTCCTATTCAAACAGCAAACAAATGGACTGCAAGAAGAAAATATTAACAAAATACTACATCACTGCTCTGGAGTATGCTTAACTTGAATTAATTCTTTGCTTCTCTAACTAGGAATTAAAATAATTTTTAAGTGACCTAACAACATGTGGAAAATCATACAGATTTTTCTGATGTTAGTTTTTTTTTTATTGAAGGATAATTGCTTTACAGAATTTTTCTGTTTTCTGTGAAACCTCAACATAAATCACCCATAGGTATATATATATTCCCCTCCCTCTTGAACCTCCCTTCCATCTCCCTCCCCATCCCACCCGTCTACATTGATACAGAGCCCCTGTTTGAGCTTCCTGACCCATACAGAAAATTCCCGTTGGCTTCTATTTTACATATGGTAATGTAAGTTTCCAAAGAAAGGCAATGCCAAAGAATGCTCAACCTACTGAACAATTGCACTCATGTCACACGCTAGTAAAGTAATGCTCAAAATTCTCCAAGCCAGACTTCAGCAATACATGAACTGTGAACTTCCAGATGTTCAAGCTGGTTTTAGAAAAGGCAGAGGAACCAGAGATCAAATAGCCAACATTTGCTGGATCATGGAAAAAGCAAGAGAGTCCCAGAAAAACATCTATTTCTGCTTTATTGACTATGCCAAAGCCTTTGACTGTGTGGATAACAATAAACTCTGGAAAATTCTGAAAGAGATAGAATACCAGACCACCTGACCAGCCTCTGGAGAACTATGTATGCAGGCCAGGAAGCAACAGTTAGAACTGGACATGGAACAACAGACTGGTCCCAAATAGGAAAAAGAGTACTTCAAGGCTGTATATTGTCACCCTGCTTGTTTAACTTATATGCAGAGTACATCATGAGAAATGCTGGTCTGGAAGAAGCACAAGCTGGAATCAAGATTGCTGGGAGAAATATCAATAACCTCATATATGCAGATGTCACCACTCTTATGGCAGAAAGCAAAGAAAAACTAAAGAGTCTCTTGATGAAAGTGAAAGAGGAGAGTGAAAAAGTTGGCTTAAAACTCAACATTCAGAAAACTAAGATCATGGCATCCGGTCCCATCACTTCATGGCAAATAGATGGAGAAAGAGTGACTTTATTTTTCTGGGCTCCAAAATCACTGCAGAAGGTGATTGCAGCCATGAAATTAAGAGACACTTACTCCTTGGAAGGAAAGTTATGAGCAACCTAGACAGCATATTCAAAAGCAGAGACATTACTTTGCCAAACAAACATCCACCTAGTCAAGGTTATGGTTTTTCCAGTGGTCATGTATGGATGTGAGAGTTGGACTATAAAGAAAGCTGAGTGCCAAAGAATTGATGCTTTTGAACTGTGGTGTTGGAGAAGACTCTTGAGAGTCCCTTGGACTGCAAGGAGATCCAACCAGTCCATCCTAAAGGAGATCAGTCCTGAGTGTTCAATGTAAGGACTGATGTTGAAGCTGAAACTCCAATACTTTGGCCACCTGATGCTAAGAGGTGACTCACTTGAAAAGACCCTGATGATGGGAGGGATTGAGGGCAGGAGGAGAAGGGGACGACAGAGGATGAGATGGTTGGATGGCATCACTGACTCAATGGACATGGGTTTGCGTGGACTCCAGGAGTTGGTGATGGACAGGGAGGCCTGGCGTGCTGCAGTTCATGGGGTCACAAAGAGTCGGACACTACTGAGAGACTGAGCTGAACTGAACTAAATGTAAGTTTCCATGTTACTCTTTCCATACATCTCACCCTCTCCTCCCCATTCTCCATGTCCATAAGTCTATTCTCTATGTCTGTTTCTCCACTGTTGCCCTGTAAATGTTGTAGATTCCATATACATGCCTTAGAATTCAGTATTTATCTTTCTCATCCTGACTCACTTCACTCTGTATACTAGGTTCCAGCTTCATCCACCTCATTAGACTGATTCAAATGTGTTCCCTTTTATGGCTGAGTACTTTTCCATTGTGTATATATACCACAACTTCTTTATCCATTCATCTGTTGATGGACATCTAGGTTGCTTCCATGTTCTAGCTATTGTAAATAGTGCTGCAATGAACAATGGGATACATGTGTCTCTTTCAATTTTGGTTTCTTCAGGGTATATGCCTAGGAGTGGGATTGCTGGCTCATATGGTGGATTTGTTCCTAGTTTTTTAAGGAATCTCCATACCATCTTCCATAGGGGCTGTATCAATTTACATTCCCACCAACAGTGCAAGAGTGTTCCCTTTTCTCCACAACCTTTCCAGCATTTATTGTTTGTAGACTTTCTGATGAGGGACTTTCTGACCAGTGTAAGATGATAACTCATTGTAATTTTGATTTGCATTTCTCTAATAATTTTTGGGCTCCAAAATCAGTGCAGATGGTGATTGCAGCTAGGAAATTAAAAGACGCTTACTTCTTGGAAGGAAAGTTATGACCAACCTAGATAGCATATTCAAAAGCAGAGACATTACTTTGCCAACAAATGTCCATCTAGTCAAGGTTATGGTTTTTCCTGTGGTCATATATGGATGTGAGAGTCGGACTGCGAAGAAGGCTGAGCGCCGAAGAATTGATGCTTTTGAACTGTGGTGTTGGAGAAGACTCTTGAGAGTCCCTTGGACTGCAAGGAGATCCAACCAGTCCATTCTAAAGGAGATCAGCCCTGGGTGTTCTTTGGAAGGAATGATGCTAAAGCTGAAACTCCAGTGCTTTGGCCACCTCATGCAAAGAATTGACTCATCGGAAAAGACTCTGATGCTGGGAGGGATTGGTGGCAGGAGGAGAAGGGGACGACAGAGGATGAGATGGCTGGATGGCATCACCTACCCAATGGATGTGAGTTTGAGTGAACTCTGGGAGTTGGTGATGGACAGGGAGACCTGGCAGACTGCAGTTCATGGGGTCGCAAAGAGTCGGACACAACTGAGTGACTGAACTGAACTGATTAATGAGTGATGTTGAGCATTTTTTCATGTGTTTGTTAGCCATCAGTATGTCTTTTTTGGAGAAATGTCTGTTTAGGTCTTTTTTCCCACTTTTCGATTGGCTTTTTTTTTCCCCCCCCGGTATTGAATTGTATGAGCTGCTTGTATATTTTGGAAATGAATCCTTTGTCAGTTGTTTCATTTGCTATTATTTCCTCCCATTCTGTGGGTTGTCTTTTCACCTTGCTTATAATTTCCTTTGCTGTGCTAAAGCTTTTAAGTTTAATCAGGTCCCACTTGTTTACTTTCGTTTGTATTTCCGTTACTCTAGGAGGTGGGTCTTAGAGGATCTTGCTTTGATTTATGTCACTGGCTGTTCTGCCTATGTTTTCCTCTAAGAGTTTTAGTTTCTGGTCTTACATTTAGGTCTTTATTCAATTTTGAGTTTATCTTCGTCTATGGTGTCAGGAAGTGTTCTAATTTCATTCTTTTTACACATCAGATCAGATCAGATCAGATCAGTCATTCAGTCGTGTCCGACTCTTTGTGACCCCATGAACTGTAGCACGCCAGGCCTCCCTGTCCATCACCAACTCCCAGAGTTCACCCAGACTCACGTCCATCGAGTC
>NW_011494711.1:1873917-1887653 GCF_000754665.1 Bison bison bison | reverse complement strand
TAGCCTTGACTAGACGAACCTTTGTTGGCAAAGTAATGTCTCTGCTTTTGAATATGCTATCTAGGTTGGTCATAACTTTCCTTCCAAGGAGTAAGCTTCTTTTAATTTCATGACTGCAGTCACTATCTGTAGCTATTTTGGAGCCCAGAAAAATAAAGTCTGACACTGTTTCCACTGTTTCCCCATTTATTTCCCATGAAGTGGTGGGACCGGATGCCATGATCTTCGTTTTCTGAATGTTGAGCTTTAAGCCAACTTTTTCACTCTCCACTTTCACTTTCATCAAGAGGCTTTTGAGTTCCTCTTCAACTGTCCAGTTTCCTCAGAACCATTTATTGAAGAGGCTGTTTTTGCCCTGTTGTGTATTCTTGCCTCTTTTGTCAAAAATAAGGTACCCATAGATGCATAGGTTTAATTCTGGGCTTTCTATCTTGTTCTATTGACCTATATTTCTGTTTTTGTGCCAATATCATATTGTCTTGATGACTGTAGCTTTGTAATATGATCTGAAGTCAGAAAGGTTGATTCCTCCAGCTCCATTCTTCTTTCTCAAGACTGCTTTGGCTTTTCAGGGTCTTTTGTGTTTCCATATGAATTGTGAATTTTTTGGTTCTAGTTCTGTGAAAAATGCCATTGGTAATTTGATAAGGATTGCATTGAATCTGTAGGTTGTGTTTCATAGTATAGTCATTTTCACAGTATTGATTCTTCCTAACCAGAAACATGGAATATCTCTCTATCTGTTAATGTTGTCTTTGATTTTTTTCATCAGTGTCTTATAATTTTCTGTGTACAGTTCTTTTGTCTCCTTAGGTAAGTTTATTCCGAGATATTTAATTCTTTTTGTTGCAAAGGGTGAATAGGATTGATTCTTTAATTTCTCTTTCTGATTTTTCATTGTTAGTATATAGAAATGCAAGTGATTTCTGTGTATTGATTTTGTGTCCTGCAACTTGCTAAATTCACTGATTAGCTCTAGTAATTTTCTGATACTATCTTTAGGGTTTTCTATGGACAGTATCATGTCATCTGCCAACAGTGAGAGCTTTATTTCTTCTTTTCCCGTCTGGATTCCTTTTATTTCTTTTGCTTCTCTGATTGCTAAAGCTAGGACTTCCAGAACTATGTTGAATAATAATGGTGAAAGTTGGCACCCTTGTCTTGTTCCTGAACTTAGGGGGAATGCTTTCAGTTTTTCACCATTGAGAATAATATTTGCTGTAGGCTTATCATATATGTCCCTTACTACGGTGAAGTAGGTTCCTTCTATGCCCATTTTTTGAAGGGTTTTAATCATAAATGGGTGCTGAATTTTGTCAAAGGCTTTTTCTGCATCTATTAAGATGATCATATGATTTTTATCTTTCAATTTGTTAATATGGTGTATCACATTGATAGATTTGTGTATATTGAAGAATCTTTGCATTCCTTGAATAAACCCAACTTGATCATGGTGTATGAGCTTTTTGATGTGTTGCTGAATTCTATTTGCTAAAATTTTGTTGAGGATTTTTGCATCTATGTTCCTCAGTGATATTGGCCTATAGTTTTCTTTTTTATGTGTTGTCTTTGTCCGGTTTTGGTATCAGGGTGATGGTGGCTAGTAGAATGAATTTGGAAGTGTTCCTTCCTCTGCAATTTTTTTCAAAGAGTTTTAGAAAGATAAGGCATTAGGTCTTATCCAAATGTTTCCTGGAGTTCTCTTGTGAAGCCATCTGGTCCTGGGCTTTTGTGTTTGGGGAGATTTTTGATCATGGCTTCAATTTCAGTGCTTGTAATTGGGTTGTTCATAATTTCTATTTCTTCCTGGTTCAGTCTTGGAAGATTGAACTTTTCTAAGAATCTGTCCATTTCTTCCAGGTTATCCATTTTATTGCCATATAGTTGTTCATAATAGTCTCTTAAAATCCTTTGTATTTCTGCATTGTCTATTGTAACCTCTCCTTTTTCATTTTTAATTTTGTTGATTTGATTCTTCTATTTTTTTCTTAATGAGTCTGGCTAAAGGTTTGTCAGTTTTGTTTATCTTCTCAAAGAACCATCTTTTAGTTTTATCAATCTATACTATTGTTTCTTTCATTTCTTTTTCAGTTATTTCTGCTCCGATATTTATAGTTTCTTTCCTTATACTAATTTTGGGGGTTCTTTGTTGTTCTTTTTCCAGTTATTTTAGGTGTGAAATTAGGTAGTCTATTAAAAGTTTTTCTTATTTCTTGAGGTAGGATTGCTTGAGGTAGTGTATATTGCTGTACACTTCCCTCTTAGGACTGTTTTTGCTGCATTTCATAGGTTTTGAGATGTCACGTTTTCATTGTCATTTGTATCTAGAATTTTTTTCATTTCATTTTTTATTTCTTCAGTAACCCATTGGTTATTTAGAAACGTGTTTGTGTTTCTTACAGTTTTATTCTATAATTGATATCTAGTCTCATAGTGTTGTGATCAGAGAAGATGCTTAATATGATTTCAATTCTCTTAAACTTACTGAGGTTTGATTTGTGACCCAAGATGTGGTCTATCCTGGAAAATGTTCCATGTGCACTTGAGAAGAAAGTGTATTCTTCTGCATTTGGATGGAATGTCCTGAAAATATCAATGAGATCCATCTCATCTAATGTATCATGTAAGACTTGTGTTTCCTTATTACTTTTCTGTTTTGATGATCTGTCCATTGGGTAGAGTGGACAGAGTGGGTAGAGTGCTAAAGTCTTCTAGTATATTTGTTACCAGGAATTTCTCCTTTCATGTCTGTTAGTGTTTGTCTTATGTATTGAGCTGCTTCTATGTTGGGTGCATAGATTGTTTCAATTGTTATCTGTTCATCTAGGATTGATTCCTGGATCATTATGTAGTGTCCTTCCTTATTTCTTTTAATCTTCTTTATTTAAGGTCTATTTTGTCAGATATAGGATTGCTACTCCAGATTTCTTTTACTTCCCATTTGCATGGAATATATTTTCCCATCCTCTCACTTTCAGTATATGTGTCTTGAGGACTAAAGTGTGTTTCTTGTAGACAGCATATGTATGAGTCTTGTTTCTGTATTCATTCAGCCAGTCTGTCTTTTGGTTAGAGCATTTAATTCATTTACATTTAAAGTAATTATTGATATATTTATTCTATTGTCACTTTTTAAATTCTTTGGAATTGATTTTGCAGATCCTTTTCCTTCTCTTGTATTTCTTGACTATATACGCCCCTTTAACATTTGTTGTAAAGCTGGTTTGGTGGTACTGAATTCTCTTAACTTTTGCTTGTCTGAAAAGCTTTTTCATTTCTCCATCAATTTTGAATGATGGATGATCCTTGCTGGGTACAGTAATCTTAGTTGTTGATTTTTCCCTTTCAGTACTTTAAGTATATCCTGCCATTCCTTTCTGGCCTGCAGAGTTTCTGTTGAAAAATCAGCTGTTAAGCGTAGGGGATTTCCCTTGTATGTTAGTTGTTGCTTTTCCCTTGCTGCTTTTAATATCCTTTCTTTGTGTTTAGTCTTTGTTAGTTTGATTAGTGTGTGTCTTGGCATGTTTCTCCTTGGGTTTATCCTGTATGGGACTCTTCGTGCCTCTTGGATTTGATTGACTATTTCCTTTTCCATGTTGGGGAAATTTTCAACTATAATCTCTTCAAGAATTTTCTCATGCCCTTTCTTTTTCTCTTCTTCTTCAGGGACCCCTATAATTCAAATGTTGTTGCATTTGATATTGTCCCAGAGGTCTCTGAGACTGTCTTAAGTTCTTTTCATTCTTGTCACTTTATTCTGCTCTTCAGAAGTTATTTCCACCATTTTATCTTCCAGATCATTGATTTGTTCTTCTGCTTCAGATATTCTACTATTGATTCCTATTCCTAATACATTATCTCTAGAGTACTTTTAATTTCAGTAATTGTGTTGTTTGTCTCTCTATGTTTCTTCTTTAATTCTTCTAGGTTTTTGTTAATTGATTCTTGCATTTTCTCCATTTTGTCTTCAAGGTTTTTGATCATCTTTACTATCATTACTATGAATTCTTTTTCAGGTAGTGTGCCTATTTCCTCTTCATTTATTTGGACTTCTGTGTTTCTAGTTCATTCCTTTATTTGTGTAGTATTTCTCTGCCTTTTCTTTTCTTTTTAACTTATTGTGTTTTAGGTCTCCCTTTGCCAGGCTTCAAGTTTGAATTCTTTCTTCCTTTTGTTTTCTTCCCTCCTAAGGTTGGTCCAGTGGTTTGTGTAAGCTTTGTTTAGGGTGAGATTTGTGCTGAGTTTTTGTTTGTTTGTTTGTTTTTCCTCTGATGGGCAAGGCCCAGTGAGTTGCTGATCCTGTCTGCTGATGATTGGGTTTGTATTTTTGTTTTATTTGTTGTTAAGAAGAGGCATCCTGCCCAGGTTGCTACTGGCATTGTATTCCAATCGTTCCCTTTGTGTGAGTTTTCACTATTTTATACCCCCTAGGGTTAGTTCTCTGGTAGTCTAGGGTCTTGGAATCAATGCTCCCACTCCAAAGGCTTTATCTCTGGTCAGGAATGAAGATTCCACAAGTGGTTTGTTATGGCATTAAGTGAGATTAAAACAAATATCCCAAAATGAGAAACCAAAGATGAACCCTAGACAAATGGCAGTTACAAAATCAGGCAAATGATAATTAAAATAATGGAATATACATGTATACATATACATCCATGAGCAAAGACAATAGAGTTCAAGAAAAATAAAGTACAATAGATTGACCCGATGAACAAAGGAAATCCAAAATTATATTTACCAGTTGAGAACAGTCTAACTAAAGCACAAAGTGGAAAACAAAACTAAAGCAAGCTGCCAAGTGGGGAATAAAGCAATGAAAACAAAATTAATAAATATGTTGAAAGGAAAGGAAAGAAATATAAGAAAGAAAGAATGGTTATGCAAAGTTAAATAGAGGCAGATGAAGAAGATATATATACATTAAAGATTAACTGCAATTGGAAAAGAATAGTAGGAAAGGCAAACAAAGGAATAAGTGTAGAAAACATATAATAGGTTTAAAAAGTGAAAATTTAAAAAAAGAGAGAGAAAAAAAAAAAAAAAAGAAAAGAAAAAAACACCCCAGAACTGCAAAAGCCCAACACAGAGGCAGAGGTTTATAACAACAATAAAAAAATGTGACTGAGGGGAAAAAAAAGCTCTAAAGCTTAATTAGATTTCATGGTTTCAATAAAATTGACAACCACAACAGAGGAGGGAAGAAAAAGGGGGGAAAAAGAAAAAAATCCAAAAGAATCTACAGAACAAATCAAAACATAAGAATAATAAATGTTTTTCCTGAGTCACTGCTATCAAAGTCCTTTCCCTTGCTGGAAGTCCCAGTCCACTTCACCTCCCTAGGATGCCCTCCAGCACTGTGCTGATCTCTGGACCTGTTGTGGGGGGTGGCTCAGATTCTAATCTGGTCCTACTCCTGTATATTCTTGCCTCCAATGTCCACAGCTATCAGAACTAGTGCACTTTCTTTTGTGGGAGCTCTCAGTGACCTTTTATATATTTCGTAGACACAGAATCTGCCTAGTTGATCAGGTGGATTTAATCTGCAGCTTGTACAGCTGGTGGGAAGGTTTTGGGTCTTCTTCCTTAGTCACACTGCCCCTGGGTTTCAATTATGGTTTTATTTCCACCTCTTCATGTGGGTTGTCCACTGGGGTTTGCTCCTGAGGCTGCCCTGGAAGACTTGGGTTTGCCCTTGTAAGGTCCAAGTGTGGAGGTGGTGCAGCTGCTTGGGTTGCAGGGGTTCCGGCAGCACCAGGTACTCAGGGGACTTGGCAGCTAGGGCAGCAGAAAATATAGTGCTCTAGAAGGGTATGGCAACCAGTATTGGCCAATATGCTCCAGTATTCTTGCCTGGAAAACCCCCTTCCCTGACAGAGAAGCCTAGCAGGCCACAGTCTACAGGGTCACGAAGAGTCGGACACTAACGAAGTGATCCTGCACGCATAGATGCAAGACTTTTTTTGCCTGTGGCAACTCTGCCCCAGTGAGAGTTGAATATGAAAGTGGTGTAGCTGCTTGCCTTGCAGGGACCGTGGTGGTGCCAAGTGTGCAGCGACAGCTGACTGCCTTCGCCACAGGAGTTATGGCCCATCAGAGTCTTTTTTCAAGCCTCTTGTGACTCATGATCAGAAGGCCTCTTTGGCCAATCTTTCTCTGTAGCTCTGCCCATTTAGCCTCTTAGAGGTCTCCCTTGCCTGGGGTCCTTCTCTGTTGTTTGGTGCATCAGACACATAGAGGAGGCCCCCCTGGCTGGGGTCCTACTCTGTAGATCATCACATCAGGCACTTAAAGGAGCACCCTGGGTTGGGTCCTACTCTATAGTTCAATGCGTCAGGCGTTTGATGGGCCAGCTTCTCTATTGTTCAGCTGCCAATGATGGCATATAGTGGAAGAGAGGCTATGGTGATGGCTCCACCCAAAACACATCACTCAGCAGTATCGCCTTGCTTCCATGGCTGCCTGGCTTTCCTCCACAGGCATTTCCCACCACAGTCTCCTCCCTCACATCCCCTCGATCTGTCTCTCTGCAGTCAACATCAGCCCTCGCCCTGGGATTGCTCCACAATCCCTAAACTCCAGCTCCCAGGCACTGAACCTTCCAGGGAATCTACATCCCTGTCCAGGGTATGTATGGCTGTGGCAAGGACTGTCTGATTCTCGTTCCATTTAGGCTGCAACAGATCAGCTGTTTCACTCTCCATCTTAAATGTTTCTCCTCTGACTCAGACAATTGCCCTGATGTGGGGATTGGACCCCTGCTTCAGTTCCCCCACCCTCAAGGGCAGGTGCAGTCCTACTAAGACTCCTGTTTTTCCCCCTAGTTCCTTTGCCCTACCAAGTTTTGCGTGGGTCTATATATTCTTTTCTGCTGGTCAGGTACTCCTGTCCGCTCTCAGCTGGTGTTCTGCATGCATTTCTGTGTCTGAAGGTGTAGTCCCGATGTATCTGTGGAGAGAGATGTATGCCACGTCCATCTACTCCTCCGCCATCTTGTTCTCCTCAGACGTTGGTTTTTAATCCTAAATATTTATGAATTTAAGAACACGACCAATATTCTCTAATAGCCTTATACCAGTGAGAGTCACTTCATTCTCATCCCACCATGTGAAGAGCATAATGGAAATGAGGAAATGGAGTGTTGGTTAAATTGTCCTATTGTTATGAGGTTGAGCGTTCACAATACAAACTGACGAATTTTGCTATTTTCCCTATCAATTCTCTGAGTTTTCTTCGTTCCACAAATTGGGATATCATCTGACCAAAAATTTAACTAGCAGTAAGAATCCCAAGGCCCATGAGGGCCTAAACACCTTTGTTTAGAGGCAGATTTGGAGAGATGAAATCACTGATGGATGTTGGGAAATTGCAGTACACTGACCTTAGATTTATTCTCCAGAGAAGTTTAGTTCAAACTGAAGAAAAGCATGTACATTTTCTTGCATTGGCTACAATCTAGAGAATCTTGTCTGTCTGTATGGCCTTCCCAGGGATGTTGGGAGCCAATGTTGAAACTGTACTTTAAAGAGCACCAAAGTTAAAATTCACAAGCAGGGAACAACTTGTTTTCACAGCAATGAGAGCTGGCATGGCAAACACTTCTCAGTGGTGACTTACATACTTATTCAGTGATTTAGACTGCTTCTCTGGCACGGGTCAAATGGCATATTAACATGGGATATAATCCTTTCTCACTCTGTAGGCAATGGCTCAGTGTGATATTGGCACCATATTAAGCTTCATTAACCCTACAACACGTTGCCTTCTTACTCTTGGCACTCTCCTGCAGGCTGCAGGCAGTAACCCATGAGTAATCTGATTACCTACAACCGACTGTAGCCACATGGAATGGAGGCTGACTACAGAGTGGAACACAATTACAGTCTTTTGAGATTCAATTAGAAAGCTGTTCATAGAGCTTCGTTTGGAATTCTGTAACTGGCTCCAATAACCCCTCATGAACTGCATGTTTCTTTGAGTCCACAGTAAATAATGATATTAAAAAGCTTCACCTGTTCTTCATATGCCTTTTAAGAATTTGTCCTCCTGAAGTGTGTAATAAACCACACTTGCAGTTAGAGACAACAATAACTATTTCCAGACTCTGGGGTTTTTTTTTTTTTTTTTGCCTTCTTTAAAGGAGAGATGTTATTTGTCTCCTCCACAGAATTAGTCTGATTTTAGTCTTTCTTGTAAATGGACATTAAAAACAAATGCTACTTAGCATGGAACTAAACATTATCAGAGGCTAGTTGTCCTTTAAATAAAACCCAAGGTGAAGAAAAATTAAGCTTCACATTTGAAAAGACAAAATTAAGACAAAGATGTTCTAGACTGGATTATGTCATTCTGTGGCATCTTACAAACCTCATTTATGATATATATACATATTTAAAGGATGACATTCTTTGCTTGCTGGTGGTCTGAATTTCTAATTTCACATTTAAAATGAAATAATTCTAAAATGTATTGTTGGAAGAAACACATTATTTAGAAGATGTTTCCAGTTTATAAAGTGGATTCTGTAATGAAGTGTTTGTTTTCTGTATTATTTCTGCTCAATGTACTTATTGTGATATTTGCTTTTTCTATTCTGACAATTATAAAATGAATGTGAATTTGGCAGGCAAACTTGAACTTCAGTCCTAGCTTTGCTACAATCTATGAAAACTTTACCAGTTATTTGATTTTTTGATCCTCAGTTTTCTCTTTTATGAAAAAGGGAATAAAATACTTTATAACAGTGTATTGCAGTGTTTAACAGTACATGATGAATGAAATGGCACAGGGTATGGGATATCATAAACATTCAACATGTGTGCCTTTCTTACTAAATTTCTAGATCTCTTTATCGCCTTGTTGTGAATTCATATCTTTGTTTTTATCACTATGTATAATATAACAATGATCTAGTTTAATGATATAAGCATCTATTTTATGCCATAAACCTGGAGAAATCATCACAAATATTGAAATGCATTACTTATAAGCGTTTATTTGAGCCGCTGAGATGCAGTGAATGGAATTTGAGTTTGAATTGATACGATATTTTCCTTCTATTCCCATTGTCTTTTCTTCAAAGAAAATGTGAATATACATTCAGTTCATTAAGTTCAACCAAGTTCCAAAATACTCAAGCTAACACTTCAGATTAATGCCCGTTCTTTGACCTTTGTGCCAGTAAAACAAGTCTGAAAATGTAAGCATTTTCAAATCTGAAAGTGAATGGATGGTTACAAATGCTCAGAGTATATGAAAAAAACCTCTCCACTTAACTCTGCAAGTAAACAGGTAGTAAACTGCTGAAATGCTAAACAGTTAATGATATGGAAAAGATATGACTGAAGAAATCACTTTCCTCCCTTGACTCTGTAGATAAGCATGTGTCTGGGGAATCCCCAATGGTACTGGTTTCAACAGCAGGTCTAGTATGAGTTTGAGAACTCCTGGTGTGGGAGGTTTTATCACTCATTAGCACCCATGAGTCAGATGGCTTAGTTAAGTTCAGTCATCACTTACGATAATTTAATCAGATTTGCTCTTATGCATTTCATAGTCTAATGTGACACACTTTACTTCATCATAATTCATAATGAGTCACTCCACATCAACTGGTCAAGCTTGGCATTTATTATTCACCAAGGTTTTAGGGACAATTTCCCAAAGTTTGTCAACACGTTTTGTAGGATTTCCATTACTGTAATTAATAAAGGAAAGCCAAATGGAGCCCTGATTCTAAACTGACTTGTCTCAAACCGAACTAATTTTCAAAGAATAATCCTAAACACAGCACTGCCTATCTTACCAGGCATGAACACAATTGGAAGAGTAGAAAGCTAGTGCACTTTAGTTTATTTACTTTTCATTCTTATGTTTCAGTTGACCCTGAGGCATGTCCATATCACCAGTGGGAAATATGAATCAATAGTAGTTTAGATAAAGGAAATGGAAATGGGGTTGGTTCAACTTTTCAAACATCAGATAAAATAAGCTCTCAAAAACAGTACAGAAACTCAATTTTTTAGATTGTTTGGTCAATACTGTTCATGACTCTCATGAAAGTGTTACCATCTTGTTTTTTTTTTTTTGGCTTCTCTTTTCTTTTTTGACTCTAAGCCTAGAGTATAAGAATCAACTGGACAAAGCTTGACAGCAACTTGTTATTTTCATTTGTTCTCATATTATGCTCCACCCCCATTTTTATCTATTTGCTTGTCCATAGCTAAGACTATTATCACTGTCTGAGCTAATAGATTTTATACTTTTTTCTTTCTCTCAAGTGTCTTGTCCTTCCAACCCATCTTGATTACTCCTATCAATGCATTTTTCTCTTTTTGTTGATCTCCTTCAACAATGCCACCAGCAGCCTCTTATATGTTTCTTCTTAGGTAAATCTCAGTCAACTTTTATGTTTTTTTCTCACCCTATAATACACTCTAAAAATATCAACAAATAATACAACTGTTATTGGACCTGTGTTCATAGAAACTGTAAAGTCACATGGAATGCACATAGTCAAATGACCCCTGAATGCTAAGTGTCTTTGTTTTGTCCCAAAGTTTCTTTTTTTGCAAGCACTGACTCATCCTTTCCTTTTTTATTTAATTTTATTTTTTATTATTTTTTAACACCAAAAACATTTTGTATTGGGGTATAGCCAACTGACAATGTTGTGATAGTTTCTTTAAATAGTTAGAAAACTTCTGTTTGCCCATTCATTCTCAGTTTATTTTTTGTTTTGTTTTGTTTTGTTTTGTTTTTCTGTGGTTCAGCAAAACAAAGTACCTACCCAAGCATCTGGGTAGGAAAGGGAATAAGAGAAGGGGTATAAACAATGTATCATTTTATTGTGAGTCCCACATACATTATTTTGTTTAAACTTCACAGCATTCCAAATGAGGAAACAAAACACCAGAAAAGTTCAGTGCTTGAGATCAAAGTTAAAGGGCCAAGTTCAGATAGAGACCAAGTCAGTTTGCTTCTGAATCACTTGAATTTACCACCAAACCAGTATGAGAGATAATTTTAGATGATGGCTAATCTACTTTGATTATTATATATTTATTTCAATAACTATTTTAAGAAATATAGAACAAGTCATGATTTTACAGATACTATTGTTTAATTTAACAAAAACAAATGAGTTGATTCAGAGTTATTTTTATTTAAATTATTAAGTGATAGTACAGGTAGCCTACAGATGTGAAAAATAATTGTAAGGATGTTTTTCAGCTGAATAAAGTTCAGGAAATACTATCTGACCATATTACTTTATCCTTTTGCCAACTGTTCTCTAAGAGCCACTATACGATGTGTAGTTTGAATAATCTCTGTGCTTCTGTGATACCTTCTCCATCTAGAATATCCACCTTGTCTTCTCACTAAAATCCTGCTTACATGGCACTCCCATCACACAACCTTTCCCAGCTACCTCTCTTCTGGAGATCTTCATTCATACATTGACATGGCACTGACATGGATTATATACTGGGGCTTCTTTGGTGGCTCAGACAGTAAAGAATCTGCTTGCAATGCAAGAAACCTGGGTTTGTCCGGTGGGTCAGGAAGATCTCCTGGAGAAGGGAATGGCTACCCACTCCAGTATTCTTGCCCGGAGAGTTTCATGGACAGAGGAGCCTGGTGCGCTACATATAGTCCATAAAGCCGCAGACAGTCAATTATATACTTTTTGAGACCATTTGTCAGTATGTTTGCTTTATTCACCTTGTAGTCAGGGGCTTCCTCATTTATATTACTATAGCTCCCTTTCCCATAGTACTTGGCTTAAACCTAGGTAACCAGTAGAAAAGTGCTGTAAAAAATGAGAAATCAAGGAAACTGGGTTCAGTTCTTACCCTCTGAAATTTATTAGCTGTGGGACTAAGGGAAAACAAGGTTTAAATCTCTTCAAGGATTATACAACATAGAATATGAATGAATATTAAATCTTACTAGAGAGTCAATATGCATTGGTGCATTTTGTTTCCACCTCCAATAAATATTTTCTGAATGTATAAAAATGTACAGAAAGGACTGATGCAAACAACGTACTGATTAATCTCCACCCCTAATTGTTTAACGTTCTTGCATATAACTTGGGTATTACTCAGACAAACAATATTTAACAATAGTATCCATTTGCCCAAATTATAAAATTCATATTTGTTGGGACTTAAGGATGCACATGACTGAATACCAACTCAAACTAGTGTAAGGCAAAGAAATTTTTAAAACTTGAGATAGGGAGAGAGAATGAATATTCATTGCCTCAGGAAACTACAAAATCCCAGGATTAGGATTTGGTTTAGACAGAGATGGATCTGGGATACACAGGTAGTGTCACTAAGGCTCTGTCTCACTCCATCTTTTTTTTCCTCCTTTGTGTTGGCTTCATTCTTAAGCGATTTGTCTCTAAGTGCAGACAGTAAGGCCAAAAGCAGCACTGGGTTAATCTAGCCCTTTCAAGTAGCATCCTTACTTGGGAGCCTCTCTACCAACCTGTGTATCAGTCCTCTAGGACACTTACTGGCCTTTTTTTTTTCAGTTATATACCTTGAAATAATCACTATGTCCAGCATGTTGAGTTACTCTGAGAACCTCACTGGCCCAGGGTTTTATAGAGGAGGAAGAGTCTGTGACTGACAGCCCCAGTAGTTTCAGAGAGAAAAGATATAGCACAGATATAAAATAATAGATACCCTGTCTATAAAAAAAAGAAAAAGTGAGGTTGCATGCACACAAGTATTCTAGGACTAGTGTAGTGGATGTTCTTTGTGTCTCACTCACATTCCTTCAGCATTCTCACTATTGCAGCAACATGCTGACAGCATACTATGGGATGTACCTTTACCTTCACCCAGGGACTTTCTTTTGGCCTGACTGACAGATAGGGCAGGCAGGCAGTGAGGTGCAGTAAGTGCCTCTGGAAATATCACTTGACCAATGATGAGAGAGGAACTGGTGGATATATACCTCAGCTCCCCCTCTCCTCTATTAGGATATCTTCAGATCAGTTCAGTTCAGTCGCTCAGTCATGGCCAACTCTTTGCGACCCCGTGAATCACAGCACGCCAGGCCTCCCTGTCTATCACTAACTCCCGAAGTTCACTCAAACTCATGTCCATCAAGTCAGTGATGCCATCCAGCCATCTCATCCTCTGTCGTCCCCTTCTCCTCCTGCCCCCAATCCCTCCCAGCATCAGGGTCTTTTCCAATGTGTCAACTCTTCGCATGAGGTGGCCAAATTACTGGAGTTTCAGCTTCAACATCAGTCCTTCCAGTGAATATCCAGGACTGATCTCCTTTGGGATGGACTGGTTGGATCTCCTTGCAGGCCAAGGGACTCTCAAGAGTCTTCTTCAACACCACAGTTCAAAAGCATCAATTCTTCGGCGCTCAGTGTTCTTCACTGTCCAACTCTCACATCCATACATGACCACAGGAAAAACCATAGCCTTGACTAGACGAACCTTTGTTGGCAAAGTAATGTCTCTGCTTTTCAATGTGCTATATAAATTGGTCATAACCTTCCTTCCAAGGAGTAAGCATCTTTTAATTTCATGGCTGCAATCACCATCTGCAGTGATTTTGGAGCCCAAAAAAATAAAGTCAGCCACTGTTTCCCCATCTATTTGCCATGAAGTGATGGGACTGGATGCCATGATCTTAGTTTTCTGAATGTTGAGCTTTAAGCCAGCTTTTTCACTCTCCTCTTTCACTTTCATCAAGAGGCTTTT
>NW_011494711.1:1854993-1873817 GCF_000754665.1 Bison bison bison | reverse complement strand
TCTCATGATGTACTCTGCATAGAAGTTAAATAAGCAGGGTGACAATATACAGCCTTGACGTACTCCTTTTCCTATTTGGAACCAGTCTCTTGTTCCATGTCCAGTTCTAACTGTTGCTTCCTGACCTGAATATAGGTTTCTCAAGAGGCATGTCAGGTGGTCTGGTATTCCCATCTCTTTCAGAATTTTCCAGTTTATTGTGATCCACACAATCAAAAGCTTTGGCATAGTCAATAAAGCAAAAATAGATGTTTTTCTGGAACTCTCTTCCTTTTTCCATGATCCAGCGGATGTTGGCAATTTGATCTCTGGTTCCTCTGCCTTTTCTAAAACCAGCTTGAACATATGGAAGTTCGCAGTTAACGTATTGCTGAAGTCTGTATTGGAGAATTTTGAGCATTACTTTACTAGCGTGTGAGATGAGTGCAATTGTGTGGTAGTTTGATCATTCTTTGGCATTGCCTTTCTTTGGGATTGGAATGCAAACTGACCTTTTCCAGTCCCGTGGCCACTGCTGAGTTTTCTAAATTTGCTGGCATATTGAGTGCAGCACTTTCACAGCATCAACTTTCAGTATTATCTATTAGGATATCTTAGAGTCATGCTTTTCACTGTCTCCTAGAATTCCCTGGTAAGACTGGATGGCAGATGCCATAGCAATAACCAACTTTAGAACACATCATTTATTGGTTTCTTTCCCTTCCACTGGCTTGTATGTCTATTTCCCTCTACCCAGGATAAACTCTTACATTAATTCCTTATACTTACCTCCTTATCTTGGGTCTGCTTCTTGGGGAATTCAACCAGCTCTCCCCAACAAAATCTAGTAAGAAATCTCTAGTCCAAAAGTTTTCCAGGTATAATTTGCTCCTTGCAATGAATTTCACAAAGATTGAACAGCTACATTAGGATAGTTATTATATTTGCCTGTGATATGTGAAAACCAGAAAAATTCTCTAGATGAGTGACCATCATAATGAAGGCTCAGAATGCATTAGATGGGGTGCAGATGAGAGACAGTGCTGTTAGGATTTTTCTCTCACCTTCTCTTTCAGTTAAAGCATTCTGCCATTGCTGTCATTTTCATAGTATCTGAGACCCACGGAAATATTTTGAGCTAGGTTTGAAAGCATTTAGCTCATGCTGCTGCTGCTGCTGCTGCTGCTTCGCTTCAGTCGTGTCCGACTCTGTGCAACCCCATAGACGGCAGCCCACCAGGCTCCCCTGTCCCTGGCAAGAACACTGGAGTGGGTTGCTATTTCCTTCTCCAATGCATGAAAGTGAAAAGTGAAAGTGAAGTCACTGTCGTGTCTGACCCTCAGCGACCCCATGGACTGCAGCATTCCAGGCTCCTCTGTCCATGGGATTTTCCAGGCAAGAGTACTGGAGTGGGATGCCATTGCCTTCTCCAATTTGGCTCATATATGAGCTCAATTCTTAAATCTAACACAAGAGAAACAGAGTTAACTTTCATCATTCCAACCTGTCATTGGCAGGCAGTTTACCCAGATTCAATTAATTAATTCTTGCAAATTAGATATGTGGAAACAGAAAGAAGATAAACTCATATCTATGTGTTCAGCAAATACAGTGAAATTCTTGTTATCAACTATGAGGTTGTAAGAAATAGCCAACACAGTTTCAGTTCTCAAGGAGACTTTAATCTAGTGGCAAGAAAAGATTCAATAAATGAAGAGAATGGAGGGATTCTGACAATGTATGTGAAGATTAGTATAAGCAAATACCATTTTGGAGTTTTGGAAATGAAAGGTAAAGATAGTCGGGATTAACATGAAGACCAATGGCCAAAAAATAACATATAATATGTTCTTGAAGACACTAAATTGATTGATAGGGCTTAACTAAGAATAACTTTTTCCAGATGTCCCTTACTCATACAATTTGCATACTGGGGATTTTGAAATGTTGCTTTTCCATCACTTGAATTTGGATGCTGGGAAGGGATGAAGTGGGAATGATATTGAAAAGAAGAATTTATGCCAAGGGTGTAAGGGAAATGTATGAGGTTTATGTTTATGATGTAACTTCTTCTAGGTCACCTTTGTAAGTTTATCTTCTCTTCTCACAGCCTTCTTAACATTAGGGAATTTCATAATTCCATTCTAGATTCTGTTCTTTTATTGAATCATAGCCTTGATGGCCTTATTCATGCCAGTGTTTTCAAACATCATCTATATGCTGGTGATTCTCCAATTACCAGTTCAGTCCGGAGCTCTCTCATGAGCTGCAGACTGAGTTTATACAACTGCTTAATCAAACTCTCCACTTACATGTTTAACATATAAGACACCTCAAACTTAACATGTCTAAGACTGTCATGTTAAGTCTTAAATGTCTAAGACTCTCTCCTTTCCCATAAAATTTTCTTTACCTATAATCTTCCTCATCTCAGATGATGGTAACATCCTTTCAGTTACTCAGTCTAAAAATCTTGTAGTCATTCTAAAGTCTTATTTTTTTCTCATAGCCACACATCCAATTCAGTGTGAAATCCTGTTGGCTCTATCTTCAAGATACATACAGACCTTTTCTCACAATATTCATTGCTACTATCCAGGTCCAAAGAGTAATCATTATCACCTGGATACTGCATTTGCCTTCTGCTGGTTTGCAGTCCCTTATCCTTATTTTACCTTGAGACTCTTGGTGAGCCTCATGTCTTGCTTCTGCTCAAAACACTGCAATGACTCTCTCATTTTTCTCAGAGTAAAATCAAAGACTCAGACAGGTCAACAAAGCCCCATGTGATGTAGCTTTCTGTCACCTCTCTGATCTGCCTCCTACTGCTCTTCCCTTGACAGGTCTGCCCCAAAGCATCACCTCCTTAGCCATTTCTGGAGCCTGACCAGCCCTGCCCTGCTTTAGGACACTTAACTGTACTGTTCTACCAATCCAAGCATTTGTTTGACTCGGTGTCTCACCTTCTTCATCTCTTCACTCAAACACTACTTCCTCAGTGAGGCTCTGACCACCTGTTAATTCAACTGTCATCTGCACCACTCCAACCAAACAGCATTCCGATTCCTCTTGTCTACATTTTCCTACATTATTTCTTCATTTTACTTTTTCTTATGTTACCACTTACCTACATCATTCCTATATTTGCTTGCTTTCCTGGTGCTTACAACTGCTAGTGTACTATATCATTTAGTTTTTAGTCATGTGTATTGTTCATTATCTTTACTTGATGCAGCAGAGCTGTCTCCCCATCTTGTTCACTGATGCTTCCTGTGTTAGTTCTACTGCTGAGTAACAAACTGCCAACATGTGTAGTGACTTAAAATGGTGCAAATTTATCAGCTCACAGTTCTCTGTAGGTCAGAAGTCTGGCATGGTTCAACTGGGTTTTCTGCCTAGGGTTTCACAAGGCTGACATCAAGGTATTGGCCAGCCTGGGTTTTTACCCAGGGGCCCTAGGGAAGAATTCACTTCCAAGCTCAGTTACCTCGTTGGCAGAATTCAGCTCCTTGTAGTTGAAGAGCTGAGGTCCCCATCCTTTGCTGACTGTTGACCAGAGTGCTTGCTTTCAGATCCTAAAATCCCAAAGGCCTCTTGCAACTCTTTTTGGATGTGGTTCTTCATCTTTCAACCTGTAATGGCATATTGTGTCCTTTGTATGCTTCAAATCACTCTGACTTTTCCTTTTACCCTTACTTCTGCTTTTAAGAGCTCATGTGATTACATCGGGCCTACTTGGGTAATCTAAAACAATCTCCCTATTTTAAGGTCAATTGACTAGTACCCTTAACTGCATCTGCAAAGTCCCTTTTGCCATGTAATATAACATATTCACAGGAGTAGTAATGGGGAATAAAGCTCATGGGGGTCAAATGTCTGCCAATGGCATTTCCTAAGCACCAAGAACTGTACCTTCCTGGCATGTAGTACAGGTGAATGGTTATGTGGCAGTGGACACCTGGGCTAGAGGGTTTATTTGCAGAAAGCTGGTTGCTTGCCTGATGCATTGGAAGAAAAGTTTCCAAATCCTTTCAATTTGAGTGAATTGGAATGTAAAAAGTCAATTGTTTGTTTTGTTCTTTGAAGGAGGAAGAATCTGGAAGTGAGAGAAAGAGGCAGAGAGGAAAATAGATGAAAAGCCAGGGAGGAATCAAGGTGAGATCAGAATATGAGAATGTCCAAGGCCATGTGCCTGGGGTCCTCTGACTTTCACACACACTGAAAGTAGTGATTTTCCACCTTTGTTAATGCGGTCAGTCCCAAGACTCTCACTCTTGTGTGCCAGATGTGGTTTTTCCAGACTCTTAGAGCTGTAATTGTTTAATAAACCAGATACCCTTAGAGGTTAGCATGTATGTGCAGCCACATAGTCTGTCTGATACAGGAGTCTGGTAGATGCAGCGGGTTGACAGGGTAGCCAGGGACTGGGATGTTTGGGATGGAACTCATGGCTTTTTCTCCTTCTTGGCAATAACATATCATTTTGTCTTTATTACATTAAAACACAAGATATTTGAACTTAAATTTGAAAAATTACTTCATTTCCTACGAGAATGCTTAAACTCCACAGGGAAATCGATTTGTTAAATATGAAAATGTTTGAATATCAGAAAACTTTAAATTAATTGAAAATGATAAATTAGTCATTTTTCAGCCTCGTGTCTGGATTCACTCAACCCCGAATATGCTGCCAGTTTAGAACCCTTCTCCCCTTCTCCACAGTGAATTCTCAGAGTCCACATTCAAAGTACAGGGGTCCAGCTGGCCAATCTTTTCCTGTAGCATTCAACTTGGCTCTTTTAACTGGCTCACTAGGAGAATCCTTCCCCTGACTGAGATGACAGCTTTGGGTGTCCTCCAAAAGTACGATTCTGCATGGTCTTTTCACTTTCTGATGAAATTATGCTAGGAAAAAGATATTATGTTAAAAACTTGTTTAATTTAAGAAAGAATGAGGAATTTTCCCTTCTAATTTTGTCATTTCTTCCACCAGCTTTTCTTCATCCAGTCATCTAACAGACTTGTGTTGAATGATCTCTCATATAACAAACCTGGGCTAGTATATTGGATAGATAGGTTTGGGAATCATTTCAAATAGTTTGAATTTGTTGATTGAATTCTAGTAGAGAGTTGGATGGGCCTAGGAAGGGGGAGAAATTATTTGAGGGAACTGGTCGGGGTACTCTGTAGGCAATCTACAATCTATATACAGATTGCAAGTTAAGAATGATTTTCACTTTCAATTAGTTGAAAAACTTCAGAGAACTAATAAAAAAAAAAAACTTGTAACACATGAAACTTACATGAAAGACAAATTTCTGTGTTCATAAATAAAGTTGTATTGGAACACAGAATGTTCATTCATTTTATATTGTCTATGTTCATAATGTTAGAACTGAATAGTTACAACAGATGTGAGTGTGGCCAGCAAAGATACTATTATTATAATATACAAAAATATTTATCACCTTGCCCTTTATAGAAAAAAGTTTTCTTGCCTCTGAAAAGGGGTTAAGAAAGAGATCTTCATTCATTCTTTCGAAGCTGAAGCAAAATAACTTAGTGCAGAACACCAGGCTGTGGTGGACAACTAGGGGCTAAGGCTTAGGAATTACAGATGAGATTTTAGGTAGTAAGAAGTTATGGGAGTAGAATGACACATCTGCAATGGCAGGGCAGGGGATGAGGCATCCCAGGGGCTCAGTCCAGGCAATGCACAGATGTCACTTGCTCAAGTAACAAGCAGTCTAGGTTCCATGGTAAAAATAGTATTAGAAGGCATTGGAACTCTTGTAGTTACAAATAATAGAAATCCTACTCAAATTTGAGCCACAGTGAAACTTACTGGCTCACATGACAAGTTTCAAGGGCTCTAGCTTATTCTCTAAGCTCTACTGATTTGTGTAACTTTTACTTGGCAAGTATGCCATTTTTATGTGGCAGGTGAGATGGTAACCAGCCCCAGAATCACAGCCTTCCCGTTTAGAGCAGTCCCAGCAGAGGCTCTGATTTGCTTGGCATGGTTCATATACTATTTCCTGAGTACTTCCTGAGAATGAAACAATAATAGAGAATTTTGATTAGCAAATCTTTGCTACCACAAGAATGGATTCTGAGCTAGAAAAAGGATTTCTATTACTAGAAGATTAGTCAGGGTTTCAGATAAAGACAACAGATGTCAGCTTCGGTGAGGCAGTTGTGGAGAAACGGCATTGGCAGAGCCTGGTGGACTGCCGTCTATGGGGTCGTGCAGAGTTGGACACGACTGAAGCGACTTAGCAGCAGCAGCAGCAGTGTAATGAGTGTAGCATGTCTGGGCAGTCCCTCAGTAGCTGGGTGGGCCAAGAAATTGAATATAAAATAGATATTGTCTGCCTGTTGTGGGCTGCTTTTGAGGTCATGCACACACCCTAAAATCAGATAAGAGGCCTTGGAAGAGGTCTAAAGTTCCAAAGAAGTCTAGTTACAAAGTCAGATTTGTGATTATTGGATCCTTGCATACAATCCCAGGTTAAAATGGTTTGGGGGAATATCTGTTACACCTTGATGAATGTCACTTAGGCCCTTATAGTGTGCAGTCTGTTTCTCTTGATCCAAATGGTAGCAAGACAAATAAGTAACTATAACTAGTGAAGTTTAAATACTAAAATAGACTTATACGGTGAGATCTTAGAATGCATAATAGTGTTTAAGTTGGGTCTTCTGAAAAAGTTACCTAAAAGGTCAATTAGGAAAAGATCCCTTAACAGGTAATAGCATATATGCAAAGATGTGGATATTAAAATGCATACTTTGTCCAGGTGCTAAGCTAGATGCTGTCAATTCTCTATTTGATGCACAACATAACCAATATCACACTGCTTATGGTGAAACCAGAAGATGAGGTTTTGCAATCAAAGGAGAAGTACAGGATGATAAAGACTTGTTACTGGGGCCAATGGGTGGAGAGTGACATTTTCAATGGAGAAAGAGATTAAAACAGTATCTGATTAGCAGGAAAAGTAATGAGTTTGGATTTGGAAAATTTGAGTCCCTGATGCCTGTGTGATAATCAGCTGTCAGTATTTCATTGGTATCTGGAAATGTGGATTAGAGCTCAGATAAATAGTTCAGGAATTTTGTCCTTACCCTTCTCCTGGTATCCACAGGAGATTAATAAAAGCACCGTCATTGCTCAATATGAAGTTTGAGAATTTCTGTAGATCTACTCCCTCTGACTATTGGTGTTCCCTATTTTTTATTCATTAGCTGTCTTAGCTGCTCAAGCACCTCTAATTTTGTACTTGAAGTGTCGGGATGATAATCTTCCATCCTGAATCTGAACAATAGCTTTGCATTAGCCACTTGGTATATTAGGTGTAATTCTTGGTTTAATTCTTCGACTTAGGACTAGGCTTCTGATTGACCCCTTAATTGGATCTTGGTCTTCTTAAGGTTCTGTTCTTAGAATATGGTCAGTGGCTCCAAGAGCTACAAAGAAGAGAGCTATTCTGCCTTATTACCACTACGTATTTTTGCTGGACTTCTACCTTAAGGGAACAAAAGCTAATATTGTATACTGAGAAGAATAATTGACATCCCATGATGCGTCTAGCGGAGAAGGCAATGGCACTACACTCCAGTACTCCTGCCTGGAAAATCCCATGGGCAGAGGAGCCTGGTAGGCTGCAGTCCATGGGGTCGCTAAGAGTCAGACACGACTGAGCGACTTCACTTTCACTTTTCACTTTCATGCATTGGAGAAGGAAATGGCAACCCACTCCAGTGTTCTTGCCTGGAGAATCCCAGGGACGGCAGGGCCTGGTGGGCTGCCGTCTATGGGGTCACATAGAATCGGATACGACTGAAGCGACTTAGGAGCAGCAGCAGCAGATGCGTCTAGTCTGATACAGGGATGATCTCCTGCATCAGAACCAATAGAAGAAATTATTAAAATGAGCAGATCCCTGGAATGGAAGATCTAAAGAACCAGAATCTCTGGCGGGAGGGGTGGAGTCCAGAATCAGTTTTTTGTTTTTCTTTTTTTGTAAGAACTGTGAGCATTCTTATGCAAACATCTGCACGTATCTATGAACATAGCTGTGAACCACAGGCTTAAAGCAAGAAGAAAAGATGCTTACAGTGAAAATTTGACTATTTAAAAAATGAAAAGTTGGAAAGGTTAAGAATGATATTTCCTTTACAAACTGTATCTCTGGAAAAAAAATTGTTAAAACACTTAAAAATAATAACAATTTATAAACATGAAAACAGCGTCACTCACAATTTCACACACAAAAAGGCTATCAAAGTTAACATCTTGGTGAATATCTTCTAGTCTTTTCTAGATGTATATTGTCTTCTATTATGTATATATATAGATATTTCAAACTTCATGAATAGCTTTTAGAGAACTTTACTCACTCAAAGCGTTGAACATATTTTTGAATTTTATTTAACTTCTTCAAGAATATTATATAAATATATGTATAATTTCCCATCTTACAGTTCATTTTACTCTAAATGTTATCCAGTGTTGCTCATTGTTTGTGTTTGTGTCTGGGTTACTTCCCTAATCCTACTAGTCCAGTCTCAGAAGTGAGCTCCCTGTCTTCTCCAGCTTTGTGCTTCCAAGATTCAAGCAGGCCTGAGAGCCTACCTGAGTTTCAGCTTGATGACATCATCACAGCAACTTTAATAGCACAATAGTGGAAACAGAACCTAAGCTGAGGAATAAATGGAAAATAATGAATTAAAGGCTGAGAATGTCAATTAGTCTTTCAAAAAATTACTGCTATTGGGAAGTGAAAGGAGATCATGAGTGCCAAAAATGAAACAAAAAATGAAGAAATTGTTTTGGGAGTGAAAGACACCTGAATATGCTGGTTGAGGAGAATGAATGGTTGGAGAGGAGAAGAATGAAACTACAAAAGGGATTTATTAAAAATTAACTTTTCAGATATGGAGGGACTGAAATCTTGAGTACACACGGGAATGTTTGCCTTGGAAAGGATTAGAGACAAGACTTTCTTTGAGTTAGAGGTGGCAAAATACACGATGAGTCTAATGGGGATGAATGGAGGTACTTTGATGCAGTTTGCGCATATATGCTTGATGGATAAGATAAGATACTCCGCCAAGGCTGAGGTGGGAGTGCAGAGGGAGCTTCTAGGGGTGGCAATAGAGCTTAAAATATGGCGATGGGAAATTAAAGGACCAAAGGCAAGGAGGAGGAGGCCCTAAAGATGAGATTCACATTATAACAGCTCCACACAGAATGACTTTGTAATCTTTAGTGACACCAAGCAGGCAAAGTGTGGTTCACAACCCAGAAGTTCAGATCAGTGTAGGGTTTAACTGGGAAGATATATTGAAAAACAGCTTACATTATTCTTTGTTCGCATCCATCTAGATTATTCTAATGACAGTATCTGATCTAGTATCCTCTCCTTCCTTTTGCACAGTGCCCCTAAGTCAGGTTTGTTATTCATTTATCCATTCGCACTGCCAGATAGTGGGATACTGATTCTAACATAGTTGTGAAATGTGTGCAATTTGCTTACCTTTCCTTATCTTCACCAATATCCCTACCCAACCTCCACAACATGTAACCTATGGTCTCAGCATGTTCTGTGCTGAAAGCATTTCTCACTTTCTTCTCATGCTTTCTGACATTTCTACTGGAACCAACCTACCTATAAAGGATCACTGAATTGAGGGCTCAGCTACTCTGAAAGAAAGAAGAGGGCATGAGGAAGAGTTTAGAGAATAGAGCTTCCTTAGAAACATAGCATGAGACCAGAAACTACAGAAAGACAAGATCAAGAAGAAATTCTTCAGGGATAACAGGAGCAGTGATGCCTTCCACTGAGTTGTTTATTTTACTCTGCTGTAGTGATGATTCATATGGCCATCAGTAAAAGTTGTTAGATGCACAAATCAAAGACTAAATGGAGGAAGGGGTGTAGATTAAGGTATTTTTACTTACTAACTGGTTGCTTTCCTTGGACAAATTAGCTTCTGTCTCAGTTTCTACTTTTGTGAAATATCATGACCTTTACCTTGCAAGATAATTACAGGCCCCTCATTAGGTGTTATTCTGTATTTCTTGTCCTCAAAGCCTTGGTAGGTGATGGATTAACTATGACAGAAAAACTAAAATAGTACAAATGGATTGGCAGGTGTATTTGTGGTAGTAATTATTTATACCAATTTTCCTTTTGGGGTATATTTTCAGTTTTATTAGAGGACTTGAGTGCCTGAGTTTGGAAGACTTCTTACCATTATGAGATATTTTTGTTTATATTTTTGCTACACAGTGTATGAGATAGCTTGTGTCCTGGCCTGGCAGGCCATGGCTAACTGGAAAGGAGGAAGGTAGCACTGCAGGGGCCAGAGAGACCTGGAAGCAGACCTGGCTGGTAGAGTGAAGCGGGCCACAAGGATAAGCCCCCTGGAGGTATAAGAACAAAGTCCAGGTAGAAAGTAAGACAATATTTGAGCAATGCACCAACAGATCATCAATAAGCAGTCCAGGTCACAGAGGTCCAACAGAAAGTAAAAGATTGATGTCACACGCAGATGGAGCATAGTAATGACCAGCAGCAGAAATCTTAGAGAGATTAATATTCAGCAATTAGCATTTAGTCAGATGACTCAGCGGATGTTTTCGAGGATGTCCATCAGCAGAAGACAAGCTTTTGGATCAAAGTGGCTAATAAGGAATAAGAAATACCCCCAAATTCCAAAAGGCTATGAAGTGCTTATTACAGATAATCAGGATAAGGACCTGGTCATAAGAAATCAGATAAAGGAGTTGAGGGGGTAAGATCTTAACACAACTCATAACTGGAGCTGAGGATCAGAGCTGTTTAATAACAAGAACCACAAGATGCTGAACACTGTTTTAGAGTTCTTTAGAGCCCATCCTTATCTCCTACTGATCTCACACACACATATAGACCTTAGGGTTTTATGTTTTGCTATTAGGACATGGAAACTATGCAAGCAGAAGACAGACAATCCATTAAAGAAAGAAGATAAGGTTCCAGAACTTATAGCCAGGATAACCCTAAAATGTTGCTTGTACGATTCACATGTGTGAATAAAAAGGCAGACTTGAAAACGATCCATTAACAATGTCACATCTGTAGCCAACGACGCCATGCAATCAAGATATTTGTGCTGTCACCTGTCCCTTTGTATAAACAGCATGCCATGAAAAGTCCTTCACAGCTCAACCTTTCCAGCCCTGTCTCCTATCTCTTCCCTTCTTGCTGTCTGGGAAACACCTACTCATCCTTCAAGATCCAGCTAAAATGTTACCTTCTCTGTGGAGCTCACCTAAAGCCCCCCAAGGCAACATGAATCATTCTTCCTCCCTCCTCTCCAAGCACAGTGCATAGTGTCCTCTATAATCCATTACTTTTATCATCTTCATCTCTTTACATCTCCATCTCTCCCACTGGAGGTAAACTCCTCCAGGGCAAAAACTGCCTTATTTACTCTAGTTTCCCAGTTTTTCATTTTGATCTTGCCACAATCTCATGTGGTTGCCCAATGAGGATACTATAGCCCAGAATGTGAATGACTTGCCCAAGGATATCCAGCTAGTTTGAAGCAGAACTGAAATTAGAAATCAGGTCACCTGGTTTCTAATCCAGTGCTGTTTCTTCTGCACTTTTCTGCACCCTCCCCCACCTCCATCTAATGATTACAATGATCTTTAAAATTTCACAGCACCTTTAGTAACATTTAAATATTTATTTTTTATTTCATGGTTATAGAGTTCATCCAGGGGCTTCCCTGGTGGCTCAGATGGTAGAGAATCTGCCTGCAGTGCAAGAGACCTGGGTTCGATCGCAGGGTCATGAAGATTCCCCGGAGAAGGGAATGGCAACCCACTCCAGTACTCTTGCTTGGAGAATCCCATGGAGAGAGGAGACTGGCAGGGCTACAGTGCATGGGGTCACAAAGAGTCAGACACGACTGAGTGACTAACACACACACACACACACACACACGAGTGCCTCTGAGGTAGGTAGAGGGGTCCTCATTGCCTTCCTTAGGTATTCCTGAGTTGAGGCGATTAGTGAATTTTTCAGTCTCAAAATGAGTCATTGAAAGAGGCTCCAACTTGTGCTTGACCACCAGGCTCCCCTATCATATAGTACAGGCTGTTAGCTTTTTGAGACTGTTATCAAGGCAACAGGAAGAAACGAGTTAGACTATGCTGGTCACCTCTTGAGTTGTTATTTATTTCTCCCGCAGTTTTAGAAAAAAGTTAGAATTCTTCCCTAGAGGGACTCTACTAATGTGGGTGATTCATCACTGTCCTTTATTTTGCATATATATCTTAGGAGTTAAAAGTAAGTGAGCTGAAAGCAGGAGATCACCTGAGCCAATGTGAATTCTCTTTCTCAGAGTCTTTGTCTAACTGGCATAACTCTCTACTTGCCTTGCATGCAAAAGCTTTTTACTATAGTATATTTTAAAGAAAGGTACTTTCTGCTTACACTCATTTCCCTAAAGGAACTTTTTATTGGGAATCTGAGATGAAACACTATTCTTAAGGAACATACCCAGTGTGGCTAGGTCACATTTCATTCTTGTTTACAAGGGCAGGGTTCTATATAAGACCATATGGCACCATGCTGACATTTTAAAGGCAACACTGGCTTCATAAGTTACTTTGTAGTACTAAATGAGAGCCCCAGTGACTTGAAAGATTATGTCTTTCTCAATTTCTCATAAGTGTGACTATGCTTAGTCTCCAGTGAAAGGTATTCTTCTTCAGGGAGCATGTTTGTTAGCAACAAAAAATGCTGTCTCAAAACTAGCTTGATCCTAAATATTCACATGGTCAGAAAATGTCTGGATAAAATATTTCCAGCCCATTACCTTGATGTACTAATTTTTTTTTTTTTCCTTTTAAGCCAGATCTAATTAGTTACATGTGTAGAAATAAATGTGGGACTCAGTAATTTCAGATTTTTATGCACCTTTCATAATGAGAACAGGGAATAGAATTTCTCAACAGGGTAAAAGGAATAGGGGTGTGTGAGCTTGAAATTACATAAAGTAGCCCTGGAATTTAAAGACAGATAAGACTCTATGTTTAGTGCAAGGGCTCACTAAAATTAAAATGGACTTATGTATTATTAGGTTTGCTTAGAAAAAATAATAAAAAGTGCCTTCTAAGAAAACATTATTTTCTTTTCTCTCCATCACAATGTTGCTACAGTAGCTTCAAAAACAAATAAGCAAGACACAAACAGATGTATTTTTCTTTTATGTAAGAAGTCTTTGTTGAACTTCATGAGATTTCGAAAGTTATTCAAAGTTGGAAAAGAAACCAAATGATGCTAGTGTTGTCTACCAAACAAGACACACTAGCATATTTTTTATGTTTTTTTCCTCTAGTTCCCACAAATTATTTGCTTGAATTGAATCTGTTTATTATATCTGATATAGTATAGATAAATGTATTTGAATTGCTTCAAGCATGTTGAAATATTACTCACGAGATTGGTATGGCAGAAAAACTGCAGAAATGTGTAACAGAGAAGACTCCATATTGGACCTATTCCTTTAGTTCTAAATCTTGTGCCTGTACTGAGTCATGCTGGTTTTGCACCTCTGTAAAAGCATGTTGCCTGCAGCCTAAAACGTACATGATAGCTCATTCTCAAAGCTCTGACCTTTGTAGGTACAATTTTCCACTCATGTAGCAATAAAAAGTTGCAGAACAGAAAATAACAGTTGTCTTGTTGGAACAAGACAGTTGTGTTCCAGTTGTGTTTACTGGAACACTGTGAACAGATCTAAGCAGGCAACTATAAGAGCAAAGGATTCTGACACCAAGAAGCTTGCAACAACTAGCTACACCCTCTCCCTTTTTAGTATAAAAGATGCCTGAATTCTAAGATGGTTCTTTGGGATACTAGTTCAACATCTTCTTGGTCTGCTGGCTTTTTGAATAAAGTCACTGTTCCTTACCCCAACAACTCTTCTCAATTTATTGGCCTGTCATGCAGCAAATGGTAGAAGTTTGGACTTGGTAACAAATAAACACAATTATTCCCCTCACTCTCATAGCTTCACCCCTGGCAAAGTGACTTTGCAGCTCCTCTCACTAGAAGATGGAATCACTTTCTCTACCTCTTCAACCTGAAATGGCCTTAGCAAAGATGGTGGTATAGTTTTCTTTGACTAACAGAATGTGGCAGAAATGATGATATTCCTGTTCTGTCTATATGCCTCAAGAAGCCATATATGTTTCTGTTCTTTCTCCGAGACTTTTGCATCCACCTTGAGAATCAGCCCAGGCCTGCCTGCTCTAGGATGAGAGACCAAGAAGAACAAAGCTAAGTCATTCCAACTGAGGACTTCTAGACAGGCCAGCACCTCACCAGACTGAAAACTGATCACAGTCACACAAACAAGTTCAGCTCAGATAAGCCAGTTTAGAAGCACCCAGGTAACTGACAGATAGCTGAGCAAACTAAATTCTGTCAGATGCCTGTGAGGTTTGTTTGCTTATTATGCAGTATTGTTGTGGCAAAGGTAAATGATTACAGTGGTAAATATTTATTTATGTTGACACTTTCAGTCATAATAATGAAACCCCTCTACTTATGGAACTTTCATTTAAAAGCATACATAAATAAATGACAAGCTAAAATTTAAGAGGGAAAAAAGTGTCAACTTTTGCATTCCACCAACAGATAGTAAGCTATCTCAGTATAGTAGCTCTTGGGGACGTTCTGACACATGAAATTACAGAAAGCCTTTTACAATCTAACCTGTTTGTGCATGGAAGAGCTTCTGCAGAAGGTGGTTCTTCTTAAGTTAGCCAGGAGTTTCTTTTATCATAGTTGATATTTAAACCAAAATGAATTTATAAATTAACTAATATTTTTCCTGCCAAGACATCTCTTTTGACCAGGTTTTTGACACTCACTTTGTTTCTCTTTTTAAGACATATGTTATCTGCCTGCATCTGAAATGATGATATAACTCTCTAAGAAACTATTCTTTGGAAAGAGGTATCTTATCTTACACATGTGATAAACCACAAAGCCCCACCTCACCCCGCCTCCTAGTTCAAAGCCAGACAAGCAAGTAAGTCATTGTTACATGAGAGTTTGGTTCCTAAAGGAGCGTGTAGGCTCACTGAACAGTCTGGAAGATGAGTGATAAAGCTTGCAAACAAGGTTGACCATGGTTTACCTGGAAAAATTGTTACCGAGTTCAAGCTCATACTGCTTGCCACATGCCAGGCCAATAAACTGAGAGACAAGTTGTTGGGGCAAGAAATAGTGATTTTATTCAAAAAGCCAGCAAAGCAAGAAGATGGTGAATTAGCATCCCAAGGAACCATCTTAGAATTCAGGCATCTTTTATACTAAGAGGGGAGACGGCATGGCTGGTTGTTACAAACTTATTGGTACAAGAATCCTTTGTTCTTGCAGCTGCCTGCTTAGTTCTGGTCACAGTGTTCCTGTAACTTCTGACAAGATCACTGTTATTTTCTGTTCTGCAACTTTTTATTCCTACATGAATGGAAAAGTGTTGTATCTTTAAAGGTCAGAGCCTTGAGAATAGGCTATCATGTATATTTTAGGCTATAGGCAACATTCTTTTACAAAGGTGCAAAGCCAGCATGACTAAGTATAGGTTGCTGCTGCTACTAAGTCACTTCAGTCGTGTCCGACTCTGTGTGACCCCAGAGACAGCAGCCCACCAGGCTCCCCCGTCCCTGGGATTCTCCAGGCAAGAACACTGGAGTGGGTTGCCATTTCCTTCTCCAATGCATGAAAGTGAAAAGTGAAAGTGAAGTCGCTCAGTCGTGTCCGACTCTTAGCGACCCCATGGACTGCAGCCCACCAGGCTCCTCCATCCATGGGATTTTCCAAGCAAGAGTACTGGAGTGGGGTGCCATTGCCTTCTCTGTAAGTATAGGCACTAGAGTACAAGAGTTAGGCCTAAAGAAATAGATCCAACATTTAAGGTTTGTTTCCTGTTACAAAAGTAAAAGCCAAGAGAATATGTAAGAGCAACTCAAAGCCAGTAGATACTCAAAAGATATGAATTCATGATGAGGAAGTATTTTTCTTTAGTTCATTGCAGAGAGAAACTATACTTAGAAACTATAACTTGTTGATTTTATCTCTTGTGAGTAAAGTATGTAGAATCCCAGCTCCACCCCTACCAGTCCTATGACTTCTGTGACTCTCACCTGTAGTAATACTACCTGATAATAACATTAACTGTCTCAAAGGGTTAGTAGGGAGATTAAATGACTGAATATTTGTTAAACTCTTAGAACAGCACCTGACATGTGGTAAATGTTTAAGTCAAAAGCTAAAAACTAGAAGCTGAGGACTTGTGGTTTCCAGTCCAGCATGTAACAAACTGGAAGTTGACACTCTGTCCTAACAAGTAAAAGACTGGATACAGTGCAAAATAAATAATTCTTTTTAGATGTTTTAGATTCATGAGAGAACTGGGGTCACAGGGCAAACCACTTCCCACCCTCCACACCCCCCTCCCTGCAACCCCAAATTGGAGAAACAGGTAAATATAGAGAATCACATCCTACCGGAGCAGGGTCCAGTGTCCTGAGAAGAAAGACTTGAACTGTAATTGATGAATTGCTGGAGGCTCAGAGTTGGCAAGTCTTAAAGCTAAAAAGTCCTGGGGGAATCAGTCATCAGAGACTCTCACACTGTTGTGAATGTTACCCCCAGAAGCTTGACCAAGTTCTCGCAGAGAGAAATCCTCTCAGGATTCCTACCGTGGAGCGGAAAGAAACGATTTTGAAATACTCCAGAATACTTTCTCTTTTCTACTTAATGAAGTCTGCCCTTGGGAGAAACTATTAATAATAGTTAACCAGAGACCAATGTACTAGAGTTTTATCAGAGTCTAAGTGACCCAAGGAGAAGGAAATATTCAACTTCAGCCATCTGTAGCCATCCTGACCCACCTGGGAGGGGGCAGAGAAGACTGAGAAGCACAGGTGAACTCCACAGTCCGGAAGTGGAGTGCCGAAAGACCGAAGCCTATTCGTCAGCCTACAGAATGCCTCCCGTCCCTCCTAACTCACCACTACATTACCAAGGACCTTTCTAAAGCAGTTGCTTTTACCTGGCACATTATGTTCAGTTACCAGGAAAAATTTATAAAACAAATCAAAAGACAAAAACAGTATGAAAAGCAGAACGAGCATCAGAACTAGACTCAGGTATGGCAGAGATTTTGAAGTTGTCAGACTATTAACTTTTTTAATGATGTCAGACTTATGATCACATCAATAATATTAACTGAGAGCCATTAGTAATATCAAGTGTGGTCTCTGTTCCTGTACGCATTGTGGTTCAGTTGGGAAGATGGAACCCGCTGGCACAGATGACATACCAAATAACTCAGCATAAGTACTGGGAAAAGTTAAGTCCTTTCTAGAGTAACCAGAGAGATATGGGGTTGTATCAGAGAAGCAGTGCCTAGAAAAGCTAAGTTCTGATGTGGGTCAATGGGAGGTTTAAGAAAGTGAATGTCAAAGATTGAAAAAAAATGTTGTCAATCTTTTTCATTAGAGAAGTAACTCAAATCCCTAGAATTACCCATGGTAAGTGAAAGAAACAATTTATACTCTGTCTCTTAGCCTCTGAAAGGAGTTTATGCAGCTTTCAAAGGTAAATAATTTAGACCCAGAGGAAAGCTTACACACTGAGAGAATCTGGTCTGATATTTGAGGTGTTTCTGGGAACATCATTTTCTGAGACAGTAGAATACTAAAAAGTCAGCTGTGAGAAAGTGAAAATTAACTTACAGGCAACAGTGGAGTTGTCAACTACTTTGCTTCTCTTAATTTAATTTTTTTTTTTTTTTGGTCTTACTGAAAAAGACGAATTTGGTACATGGTAATTAGCTGCTCTGCTTTGCTTCCTCTCTGTAACCTGATGGGCCCTATCTTATGAAACAATTGGTGTTCTTGCACCATAGACATTTCTTGACAAATGTGAAAGTGTGTGTTCACCCAGATGGATGAAAACACCACTTGTAATGACAGGAAGCCATATTAGAGGGCAAGATTGCTGTGGATATGCATTCCTCCAGCTAAGGTGTTTGGGAGGTTTATTCTTCCTTTTTCAAATCTTTTGGGAAGGTGGATACAGCAGTTCAAGAAAAGAAATGCCACAATTCTGACAAGTTAATTAAGCTTTCACTTCTGAGTATTATATGTATAGCAAAGAAGAAAAACCTTAATTTCTTTGTACTGTCTGACAAAAAAGAAACACAAGATAAATGCAGGCAGTTTCTTTCAAAGTTGTCCTTATTACTGATTCCTAGTCTGCAGAACAGAGATTTTAAGAAGTCTAAATCAGAACAAATGAAAAGTCTCAGCACCTTTTATCTTTCTGTAATTTACATATGTATCTACATATATCAGTAGATATAAGGATGTTTTTCACCAAAATGCGAAAGCTGAAGAACCCACCCTTAGATTCCTCCCTATGTGTGCTTCCTCAACTTTCACTTAATTTCACTTCCAATGTGGAAAATGAAACATCCAGTGTGGGAGTCAGAATTTTGACCCCTTCTTGTCTTCACTCTCTGTTGTTGTACCTGTGGTTGTATTACATGGCCAATGGATGCTTGCAAACATAATTAAGTTTACTAAATCAGTTCAGTTCAGTTCAGTCACTCAGTAGTGTCTGACTCTTTGTGATCCCATGAACCTCAGCATGCCAGGCCCACCTGTCCATCACCAACTCCCAGAGTTTACCCAAACTCATGTCCATCAAGTCGGTGATGCCATCCAACCATCTCATCCTCTGTCATCCCCTTCTCTTCCTGCC
>NW_011494711.1:1807091-1854893 GCF_000754665.1 Bison bison bison | reverse complement strand
TCCATCAAGTCGGTGATGCCATCCAACCATCTCATCCTCTGTCATCCCCTTCTCTTCCTGCCCTCAATCTTTCCCAGCATCAGGGTCTTTTCAAGTGAGTCAGCTCTTTGCATCAGGCGGCCAAAGTATTGGAGTTTCAGCTTCAACATCAGTCCTTCCAATGAACACTCAGGACTGATCTCCTTTAGGATGGACTGGTTGGATCTCCTTGCAGTCCAAGTGACTCTCAAGAGTCTTCTCCAACACCACAGTTCAAACGCATCAATTCTTTGGTGCTTAGCTTTCTTTATAGTCCAACTCTCACATCCATACATGACTACTGGAAAAACCATAGCCTTCACTAGATGGACCTTTGTTGACAAAGTAATGTCTCTGCTTTTTAATATGCTGTTTGGGTTGCTCATAACTTTCCTTCCAAGAAGTAAGTGTCTTTTAATTTCATGGCTGCAATCACCATCTGCAGTGATTTTGGAGCCCCCCAAAATAAAGTCAGCCACTGTTTCCACTGTTTCCCCATCAATTTCCCATGAAGTGATGGGACTGGATGCCATGATCTTACTTTTCTGAATGTTGAGCTTTAAGCCAACTTTTTCACTCTCCTCTTTCACTTTCATCAAGAGGCTGTTTAGTTCTTCTTCACTTTCTGCCATAAGGGTGGTGTCATCTGCATATCTGAGGTTATTGATATTTCTCCCAGAAATCTTAATTCCAGCTTGTGCTTCTTCCAGCCCAGTGTTTCTCATAATGTACTCTGCATATAAGTTAAATAAGCAGGGTGACAATATATAGCCTTGACGTACTCCTTTTCCTATTTGGAACCAGCCTGTTGTTCCATGTCCAGTTCTAACTGTTGCTTCCTGACCTGCATACAGGTTTCTCAAGAGGCAGGTCAGGTGGTCTGGTATGCCCATCTCTTTCAGAATTTTCCACAGTTTATTGTGATCCACACAGTCAAAGGCTTTGGCATAGTCAATAAAGCAGTTTACTAAATAGTTGACTTTAAAATGGGAGATTTTACTGTGTTATCCAAGTGGACGTAACATGATCACACAAACCTTTAAGAGCAGAAGAGGAAAGCACAGAGATTCAAGGCATTAGAGGGATTCAGTGAACCCCATTAGCTTCAAGATGAAGGAAGTCACATGTCAAGGAAATGGCAATGTCATTCCTATAATCACAAGGAACTGGATTCTGTCAACAACCAATGAGCTTGGAAGCCAATCCTGAGCGTCACGTGAAAAACAACCTCAGATCATGCTCTGATTTTGTGCTAATGAGATCTTAAACAGAGAGTCTAGTTGTGCCATGCCATAAATCTGGCCTGTAGGGTCTATGTGCTAATAAATGGCCAGTGTTTTAAGCTGCTGAGATTGTGGTGATTTGTTAAGACAGCAGTAAAGCACTAATACTTTTGATTTTAATGAGTTTATTATGTTGCATTTATACTGACCATGTTATAACTCACTATTCATTTTCAGATACTATATACTGCATTATCCATGAACACATCCTAAGTATATATATTGTATATATCATGCATGTGTGCTCAGTCATGTCTGATTCTTTGAGACTTGACGGACTATAGCTCACCAGGGTCCTCTGTCCATAGAATTTTCCAGGTAAGAATAGTGGAATGGGGTGCCATTTTCTACTTCAAAATATATATGCTTATATAGGCATATAAGTATTCAAATAAGTTTTTTTTTCCTTAAAAAATGTTTCTGTAAGTAGGCCTTCAAGCGAGTTCTGAGATTTCTGAGTTAAGTCAATTCATATGAATCAAGGGGCTAACTGAATTTAGGTCCTCATTAAATGGGATTCTGGCTCAATACCTAGAGTCAAGGATTTAGGATCTACAAAGGGAGTGTTATATTGGGCAGCCTGCCTGGATTGCTGTCTGATACTGTGTCTCATCCTTCCTGGCATAGAGTCTATGTTTTTCTTAGCAATGTTCCACCCCCAACACACACATACACACATACACACACAATCACATATGCACACACCTTGCCCTCATTGTTAGTCATTTGGGTAGGACTGAACTCATTCCTACTTCCAGAGGTGGACCTTAATTGCATTAGGATAATCTGAGCAAGCCTTTCTTACGATCTTGGTAAATGATTTAGGAATAGGTACATAACACAGACAGTAGTCAGTCAGAGAGCAATTACGTTACATTGCCCTCCTTCAGTAATTTGTGTTCTAAGCGGTTTGTGTTCTAAGTTGGTACTATCAAAGTGAACCAAGAGGATTTTGCTAAGAAACGATAACACGTAGATTTTCCCCTTCCTCCACAGACCCAAAGAAGGAAGCACACAACCAAGCCCTTGCTGGCAGCCATCTTGGGACAACGTAGTGAGAATATATCAGAAATTAGAGCCAACATCAAGGATGTGGAGTGAAGGCAACAGAACTACAAAATAGCCTTCTGAGCCCTGTCTGGCTTCTGAATGAGGTCTGTTCTGGCCCTAGGTTCCAGTTAGATCAACCAGTAAATTCCCGTTTTTTGTTTTTTTTTTAATGGAGGTTGTCTTAATAGGGTTTTCTGTTTTTTGCATTGAAAGACAGGAGTAAAAAATGCAAAGCTCCCACTTCACAGTGATGCCCAGGGCTAGCTCAGCCTACACGTAGCCTTTCCCACCTTGCTCCTCCCAGGTGTGAGTCCAGGCTGCAATCTCCCTGAGTGCAGCTTTCGGAGCAGACGATGCTGTGGGACAGTGAGCACTTCACATTGTTTCTTTTGCTCCTTCTTTTCAGTATCTGAATTCTCCCTTTGATCATGCTTTTTGTTTCTAAGTAACATACCTTTTTTCTTTATGGTTCTCTTGTGATTATTCAGAGAAAGTCGATGAGAGATAAAGGTGAATCATTACAGGGAATAAACTATTGGGAAGATGTCTCATTTGGGCACTGTACTTCTATTTGTAGTGTTTTATGTTCCAGGCCATTCACTTAATCCTCTGTCCTTGTCTTTGTCCTGCATATGTCTTTCCATCTGAGGTATTAATATTTCTTCCTCATACACTCTGAGTAAATTTTGCAAAAAAAAAAAATTAATGAAAAATTTCAAGTATACTAGTGCTAGCTGAAAATCAAAACAAATCTTAATCTTGGTCTCCTGTTGCACATCCACCTGAAAATTTGCCCTGGAGCAATAGGGTGAGGTGAATTGAGAAATCTGTGTCACTCACACACATATTTGAACAGAACTGCCAAAGCTTGTGTAGGCAAGTTTTCTCAGTAGGTAAAATCTATTTATTCATTTGTTCATTTATTGTCAATATTACTTCATGAGAGTATGTGTATTTACATATATAAACTGTACACACTCCACCCTGAAAATCCTTAACCATGAAATAAATCCATTTTTTTAGATTAAAAAAAAGCATAAGAAATCATTTTATAAGAGGAAATTGTAAAATAAAAATAAGATTTGTAGTAAACCCATATATTTTATAATTGTTTAATTCAAGACCCTTCTGCAAGCTTTAATGGCCTCCTAAAATTCCTTTAATATGGATAGAAAATTTTACTTTGCAATAATTTGTAAAAGGGTTAATGTATAAGTGCAGATTTCTCTGCATTAGGGTTTAATGGCAGTTACACCTTCCTTTCCTATGAAGTTTAACAATGGATAATGGTGGTGGAGACCCACAGAAAGAGATATAAAGTATGAAAATAGGAGAATTTAAGAAGTTGGAGATGAAATTCAGTTTTTATAATAAAATATTTTTCATACTTTAGCCTGTGACAGATAGCTGATTTGTGATTTTTTTTTCACAAATGAAATCATTTGTCAGGGTCCATAGATGATAGCCAAATTGGTTTTCCTTATTTTGTGGTAATTTCTTATGCTCTCCTATGTAATGCCTAATGGGAGATTAGAACTGGTGGGAGGAAAGTAGACTTTTCCTTAGAACCTGTTTACAACTGAGGGGTTGAAAACATTCTTTCTGTCATTAATTTTCAATACTATCATTTTAACATCTTCTATTTCTCCCTCAAGCTAATATGCTCAAATATCCTCTTAGATATTGATATTGGCCAATTAAGTCTGGAAACATTTCTCTTAACCAGGATTCTTTGGAACAGCTTTCCTCAGAATACTTACTGTGTTAATGTAGATTGTGAATTTCAAAGAGGGGTATAATGTATCCACAGATTTCTGAACTCATGGAATCTTTTTCTGTCTTCCAGAACACCCATTTGTAACTCATATGACAGGTATTTCTCAGGACAGAGAGATTTTCTTTAATATATAGTGGAGAAAAAAAAAAAAACAACTGATGTTGTCATTAACTCCAGGGTCAGGTTTTTCAGTCTCTGTGTGGACCATTTAACTTTGCTCTTCTCTGAGAACCAGAGTTTTTGTCGAGCTCCTTTTCACCTTTCCACAGGCTCCAAACTGAGATCAGAAGTAATGGCAACATCAGTCCAAACTTACAGCCGGTATTGGACAAGACAATCTGTAGCATAAATCAAACTCAAACTGGGTTGAAAATAGTGCCTTTCACATCCAAAAAAACTTTCACCATTCAAAATAAAGGTTAGCTTTTCTCCCCAATTTCTCTTTCCACACTTATTTTATCTACTCAGAATTGAAAAAGAGTAGAATCTGCAAAAGAATTTAGAATAGAAGTTATACAGGTATATCTGCTTTTGATCCAACCAAATCCCTTCTTTTCAGATTTGAATGAATAATAATAAAATTATTAAAAGTAAATATAAGCTATTTGATTCTAAAACCAAATAGTCATTTAATTTCAAACTTTCCATTTCTTATTATATTGGTATTCCTGGCTTTTGCTTTTTACTCATTTCTTTAAGTCATTATTTTTATTTTTTTGAAATATTATATTTTTATTGGATTGATATTAGTACTATTGTCATATCAACAAGTTCACAGCTTTTATTACTTGGAAGTGAACATGTGTTATTCAAATTTGAACAAGTGTGTGTGCTCTAGAGTATGCAATTACAATGATCAAGCATTTATAAAATAAAAAAATAAATAAAAGACCAAAGAATTTTAGAAAGATTAATGCAGAATACCCATGCCATGCAAGTTTAGGATTTAAAGGTGTGTGTGTTTGTGTGTGTTATGGATCTGAAGGAATGAAAATAACAACAAAGAAGTGCTGATTCCTTCCTAAAGGGCAGAAAACCCACCATACTGTGTGCCTATGAGACTAAAAATAGAATCAATAAAAGGAAGCTTTAGTGAGATGAATTTTAACTAAGTAAGAATAAGGACTGAACTTAGATCTTCTGATGCCCTTGTCTAGTGCTTAGCAAGAATGTCCTAAGAGTCTCCTAATCTAGTTTTATTTCTTTAAGGTTTATGTTTTAATTATTTCAAATTGATCAGCTATGCTAATTGTGCTAAGTGAAGCCTGCCATTAGCGCCATCATAAGAGTCCTAATATCCACAGGTTCACACTGTGGCCTCATGGAGTTTGCTCCCTCTGCTTTTCCAATTTTATGTGAGCCACTTCAGTTGAGCTCACAATCCTCCTATTTCTAATTGTTCTGTTTCCAAGACATTCTCTGAAACAATGATGCATTGTTCACTGTACTGTTTTTCAAGGTGTGCAGATTTTACCTTGAGTCCTCAATTCACCTTAGAGCCGTTCCATTTCTATTGAAATGGGGCTACATATTATATAAAAAATTACATTCTTTGTCACCAGAAAGCTACCTCAAGGGGAATGGAAAGGACATGGAATTAAATGTAGCCCCTCTGCCATTAGTTCCTCATAATCTATTTTGCTGTCTCTGCTCATATCTCCATGGAGAGATGGTCAAAGCAGCCCAGTGTTCAGCATTATCACCATGACTCTATGATAAGTTTAAGCTGTGATTTTCCAAGATGGGCCTGACTTTGAAACATAAATGTTTAGACAGCTGTATAGAAGAGAATAATGGAAATGAGCCACTTGAAGAAGAGATTGTGCTAATTATGGGGCATGAGACAGTAAGGGCAGTATACAAATATCATGTAGTTACACTCCTGGCTCAACAGATTTTTGGTTCGAGTATGCTGAGCCTCTAATCTGGTAGAAAAATGTTCTTCCTGTTTATATGAAACATAGGGCTTGCCTGTTGGCCAGTGCATGGAGTCTCGTGGGACTTCCCTAAGTCTTTCAACACATGTGAAGGGAAGAATTAAGGATATCCAAGCTAAGTCATCAGGCATCTTAATGGTTCAAGTTCAAACTCTTTCTCTACATATGGACCATAATCAAGTGCAGTGCTCAGTTAAATTACCAATAAAATAAACGTGGGACACTTTACTCTGGACTCTAAAATAAAGCAATGCTCAAATCCTCCAGAACCCCAAGAAACTCTGGAAGTCACAAATGAGGAAGTATAATAGAATAATTGGCACTTGGAATAATAAAAGAACTTAGATGTGACTAAGTCCAAGTTTATCCAAAGTATTGAAAACCATTTTATATCCTAAATTATCAAAAGGAAAAAAAATGTTAGTGGGAAAACTCAAAGGGTGATTGGACAAAAATGACCATAAATGGTCTAACAGCATATTCTGGTAATTATAGACAATGACAAAATTTTTAGAAATGTTTGTTAATATCTCATGGGCTTCAGATTTGACCCTTGCTCCATGTTGTGTAAAAGTGACCTTCTTCTTTTTTTTTTTTTCTATCCCGTATCTTTTGCAATACTTGGTATAATTTTTCACAAGTTTGATAAGGAATAGGGCTATAACCAAGGAACAACAAACTTGGATTGCAAAGGAAATGGTCTCATATCTTATTAAAGTATTTATGGAAAAATAGTTTATGAGTTACAAAATAACTCCTCCCTTGAAATATTTTAAATTAAGTGTGGTGGGACTGAATCTGCTGGTGTTTACTCATAGCTGATGACACAGAATTCGCCAATGCGCCTGTTTGTTTGGGACCTTAAAAATCTTCTGCGCCATCTAATGGAAACAATGCAAACTGCAGCTTCTTTTGAAGGACAACACTTTGAAGTTCTTCAGCACAGATCAATGCAAAATAGATGAAAGCTATAGAAACTTAATAGATCAAATACCAGCCTCTTATTGTAATGACTTTGGGAAACTGGCCCTCAGTTTTATCGTATACACAATTCAAATATGCCCAGGGTATTACTATTTCAACATGCAAATGAATAAAAATACAATGTGTCCATTCATAGCGCAAACAATGGTGTTTACTCATGTATGATTTGCCAAACCAAGATAAAGAATATTCCAGGTTTTATTTCCTTAATTAAGTGTTCATCTGCAAGTTAGTGCTATATTTATCTTTCACATTTATGCTACAGGTACAATGTCATTTATTTTCAAGGTGTTTACCACTTTCAAAAACCATGAATTTCATGAATTTCATATCAGAGCTTATGCTTAGAATTGTAAACTCAAATGCAGACATAGAAAAGGAGGTAATTTAAAGGAAAGGTGGAAAAGGCATGGTTAAGTTCAGTGGGGACTGAACACTTGTGGCAAAGTGGAAATCACACTCTGTGTCTAATGGAGTAAGTGCTACTTGGAACAGCTGATTGTTGTCCACTAAGAATGTCCAACAGGAGTCAGAAATCTGTACTCTTATGTAGATTCCTTATTTCTTGAACACTTGTTCAGCATCCCTGAATATACCTGTGGTCCATATATGACCTAGACCTAAGCCCTACCATTTGCAATTGCTAGTTTATCATAATCCAAGGCAACACAATGAGAACATAATCATAAAGTCCCACAGTTACTGGAATCATTTGGGATACAAATCCTTTGAGAAAGGAGTGCTCTCATATTTTAATTAATATGCATAGGTTTAACTCTATATGGTAATTGGGAATATCAAATCACAAATATTATATAATCTTTCTCTTATTCCTAGCCAAGTAACTCTAAGTCTAAAATGCACTGAATCTGGAGTCAGACTGTCGCCTGTACAGCCCTCGGATAAAGGCAGCTGTCCAATTTTGTCAAACCACAGTTGCTATTACTCCCAGCTCTTGGGTGGGGAGACAAGCACACACAAATGAATGAAAAGTGGACTTCAGCTTTTGAAAGGTGTATTAATGTGATTATCAGCACATTTTTAGATTTCTTGAGCAAATAAAGAAAAGGAATTGACTAGGAGTCAATTCTTTTTTTAAAAATGTATTTATTTTAATTGGAGGATAATTACAATATTGTGATAGTTTTTGCCATATATCAATATGAATCAGCCATAGGTATACATGTGTCCCCTCCATCCTGAAACCCCCTCCTACCTCCCTTCCCACATGAAGAAACTATAAAGAATGATGAATAATATAAGGATATTGGATATGAATGAACCAACCAGACAGTGATGTGCTTTTCCCCCTAAAAATGTTTCAGATGTGAGGGTTTTTTCCAGCTCTTTCCCTCCACTTTTCAGACTCTGCAGCTCAACCTCACTATTCTGAAATATTTCTGTAGACATAACTCTGTGGGTCTCTCAGACTCCCAGAACCTGGAGGGACCTCTTTAACCAACCTTTGGGCAGGCAAACATCTGATCCTTACACTTTCAAACAGTACCTTTGACAGCAGATTAGCATCTTATCAGATCAAAATATCTCATGGCTTCTTCATCAGTTAATTTTTTCTGTCACAAAACTGGGTCCTTAGTTCGAGAAATACTCATAGTGCAATGCGTATTAAGTACTTAGCACAGTACTGGGCAGTAGATCTAATGCATTAGTGTTAGTTACTCAGTTATGTCCAACTCTTTGCGACCCCGTGGACTGTAGTTGCCAGGCTTCTCCCTCTATGGAATTCTTGAGGCGAGAATACTGGAGTGGGTAGCCATTCCTTTCTCTAGGGGATCTTTCCAACCCAGGGATCAACCCAGGTCTTCTGCATTGCAGGCAGATTCTTTACCAACTGAGCCACCAGGGACATCTTGTAATAAATGTAGGAAAATATTATGTTTATTCAAGGATTCAAGTTGTCAGAAGGGCTATTCCTTTGTACATTATAAGAAGCAGGTAGAGATTCTAGAGTGATAACAAAGCTAGCAAGGGTTGAATATACTTTCTGGATGCTCCCTTTTGCATGGTGTATGCAGTTTTTAGCTGGAGTGGCAATGAAAGGGTGTGCTTCATCAGACAGTGAAGGAAGAAAGAATGATGATGGTGAGACTATTTCAGCTGAAGGGACTAATCTGACCATTACTATTTTCATTATTAAAATATTTCACATTCATTTCTTATCCTTTAAGTTTCAATTTTCTTAAAGGCAAGAACTATATCTTATTTCCTTGGCAATCTTCTATTATGCCTCAACATCAAGTTTAACATAAGTTTTCAAAAAATGAGAGGCAAATGAATAAATAAGATACCATTTATTTCTGTTTCATTATATTGTCTTTGGGACCTTTGATGGTCAATAAATAAATTGCATATCACATTTTATTTGTTATATACTGATATTAACCCACCTATATGGAAGTTAGGATTCACTGATGGCGATGCCTTACGATCTTAGAAGGTGTAGAAATTGATGAGTTAATACTAAAATAATTCTTATGTTTGTGTTGATCTTTGTATGAGACTTAGTATTGCTTACTTGGTAGTGTATTGAGTTAGTAGTCAAGTAGTCTAGATAAAGTTAAATTATTAATCTTTCCCTTTGACACTTAAATGAGACACTTGGACACATTTTGAAGAATATATTTAGAAATGAGTGTATTTAAGTACAAGCTACTTAGGATTTTCTTAAATGGTCCCTATACTGCACATTATACATTCCAACTCTTTAATCTTGCCTGCCTTGTCACTCTTGCTATCTCATAAATACTACCCAGGATATCAGATACTCTGAAATTATGACCCTGTAATGCTGCTTAACTAGAACTATTTCCTCTATGAAATATTTTTGCATTAATCTCAACTTCATCTTGTTTTAGTCTCTTAGAACTAGTACACCTGAACTCAGGTTCTACCTTAAGCTCTTTGCAGTGCAGATATTAAGCTCCCCCAATATATGAATAGAAAATATTGGTTTTCTCCACACAAGCCTATCCCACTCTGTTCTATATGTCCCCAGTTTTTAAAGACGAAATCTAGCCTTTCCCCAAGCTCCATCAGCCAGGTGAGAACCCAGATCCTATGCCTTGTCTAAGAAACAGTCACACAACAACAACTTTTCTGCTCTAAAACCCTGTTAATAGAATGAAAAATATATATATTTTAATGAGACTTGAAAAAATATCATATTTTGTGCAGTGTACCCTCAAGAGGTTCAGTATTGGGAGTTCAATATTGGGAGTTCAGTTGAGATGTGTAAATCCATTCATTCTCAGTTTAATTCAGTTCAGTTGCTCCGTCGTGTCTGACTCTTTGTGACCCCATGGAGTGCAGCACGCCAGGCTTCCCTGTCCATTCATTCTAACATATCTTAAATGCCAAAATATTATGGGAAGATTGTTCCCAAGAGTGAGTGATCTGATTTGAAGGCCTAAGTGCTGGAGGTTACTGGGAAGAGAATTGGAATAGGCCATTTCTCTCAGTTGAATCATAGACACTAGGGATTGGCTGAAACACTTGAGTGGAGTGAAGCAATTCCTATGGAATGAGCTTTGGCCAGGAAAACACGCTGGTGTTGTTGAGGGAATGCAATATCTATGGCTTCAGCTTTGTTGGAACAGTATCTTAATTAGCCTGATTCTCTCCTCCTTTGGCTTTCACTATTTTTTAGATTTGCAAGGAAATGGTTTATAATAAATGGGCACCTGGGTGCCATTTTTTTCCCTCAGATTCTGGTGGCCCCTTGTTTTGCACAGAGGAAAGTATGAGTTTAGTTTTATTCACATAACACTGTGTATTTTCTCAGTTTTAGAAATAATACGTTCCCATTATACAAATTGGGAAATTTCAAAAGTATAAAGAAGAAATTACAGTTCCCAAACTAGATTAAAAAATCATTAAAATTTTTGGTACATTTCTTTTCAGTATGCTATGTGTCTTTTAATGTATTTATAATTGTGCCATTCTACCTTCTATCACTTAAAATTACAATATAAATGTGTTCCTTTTCATTTTTAAGTGTTTTAGCATATTTTGGATATATTCATGTCTTTATGATTTTGCTTATGTAGGTAGACTATAATTTACTTAATTATTCCCCTTTGTTATCCATTGTGGTTGTGTGTGTTTGTTATTTTGCCTTATTTTCTCTCCTTTATGCAAGCCAAGTGCAACTTCCAAAGCCAAAGGTAGATTCTCCCATCCTGTGAGGCCATTACCTTGGAGTAAAAAAGGTACAGGAAGGACTGAGACAACAAACTTTTGTCTATCTGTGGTACAGTTCAAAGTTGAGCAGTGAACTGCTTAGCTATTAAATCAAACATCTGTTGTCAAGTCTAATTTCCGACAGATCACATGGAAAATTATCTTTCTTTACATGTTTTGCCAAGAGGAAATTTGGGAATTGGAGAGGTCTATTATCTAAAGGTAACCCGATTTTTTTCCTTTGCAGTCTGTATATTAAATGCTGCGTAATGTCTTCCTATGGAGTTTCATTAGACAGGAACTCTGGTGCTTTTCATTTATCCATATTCATGTTTTTTTTTAATTTAGAATGCTCTTAACAAATGATTCCTTTATGTTTATCATATAAATCCAATCCAATATTTATTGATTAAAGAAACAATAGGCATTTATATATTTTGTGTTCAATATATTGTTCATACTGAATTCTCCATAGATAGCAGTAAGCAAACAATATAAACCCATCAATATTAAATACCAAATCTTAATCACAAATGAGTTGTAATTGGATTCAATTGCAAATGGATTTTTTCCCTCACAGCACAATTAAAATTTACTCACAGATTTTTTTCATTAGAAAATAAAATCAGCTGCTTAGTTCTAAAAATGTACTGTGACAAGAGCAAGGACATTTTCTCTCTGCTGGCTTTGCTTCTTGGAGGGTGTAATAGTTTAGCTGTTTGTACTTGGGTGTCAGTAATCTATTCTGCAGGGGTAAATACCCTGTAAGATAAAATAGAGTGCAAGACATTGTAAAAGAACAGTATTACAAAATACTTTAGTTGCCCAGATGCCCAACGCATCTTCATTTCAAATATATCCAGGGATTGTATATGTTAAAATTAAATCAAGAGCAAATTTCTGTGGTAGTTCATGGCAGCTTCAGCCCACCCTTCCCATGTGGATTTTGTCTTTGCTAGCAACAGAAAAGTATTAAACCAATTTACTTCCTTCATTTCAACTCTCTGTCACACACACACACACACACAAACACACAATTAAAAACCTAACAAATAAGACTTCAGATTCAAACCAAGATCTACCTCTCAAACATTCTGGTAGAAGCCAGAATGGAAAGACACATAAGAGACAAAGAGATGAGAGTCTGGCAAAGGTGAGACTGAAATTTTGCTTTGTTAAGAAAAAAATCTCATTTCACTCCCCTAAAGGTTTATCTGCTGCTCCTGCTGCTGCTAAGTCGCTTCAGTTGTGTCTGACCCCGTGAGACCCCACAGGTGGCAGCCCACCAGGCTCGCCCGTCTCTGGGATTCTCAAGGCAAGAACACTGGAGTGGGTTGCCATTTGCTTCTCCAGTGCATGAAAGTGAGAAGTGAAAGTGCAGTCGCTCAGTTTGTCTAGACATTTACAAATATTTGCCTGGAAAATCAATGAATTAAAATTTTTTCTGGGAGACATTCTGACAAATTTTTGGTGACCAAGAAATTTGGCTACATTAAGGTACTCAAAATGTGACTGATTTTCATTCAGAACACATAGTTTCATGTATGTCTTTAAGCTAGTGTTTATAAATTCAATGTTTTGCAGTTAAGTCTTTTCATTTTTGTCCTTTGATTTTTGTCTTCTTATGTCCTCCTCAGTAGAATCCGGTTACTGAGAAGAGACTAACTCTCGAGCTCTGTAAAGTGTTATATAAACTTCTGTAGATTATGAGTATGAGGGACACAAAAGGAGAAGTGTGTATGCGCATACGTGCACACAGTCACGTGGACTCTCTGATCCTTTTTTCAGCAAGTATGAAAATGACAAAGGAAGGGCTATGTGACTGTTTTGACAGCATTTTATTCCCTTTTAACTGAAAGTCAGCATTCATTCCAACAAAAATTTTCTAAATGAAAAAGACAAAATTCTCATAATGAATATGAAATGAGATAAAGATCAGCTCTGAGAAGTATTAAAGAGGCAAGTTGTTAGGGCTCTAGGCCAATCTTTTGATCTGCTTTAAAAATATTATTCTCTAATAAAGATGTACTTTTCTTAGTTTTTAAAACAGTATTATAGTATTTAGAGAGAATACTCAGTTCTTTAGTGGTATGTTTGAGGCAGACTTCTTGAAGACTTGAGAAGAAACAAGTGGATATCTTATTGAACTCCGAAAAGAAGAAAGAGTCTAAGCTTTAAAAAAAAAAAAATAAGTTTTCGTCTTTTCTCAAAGATGGTATTCTCTGTTTTAAATGAGCATAGATTTTAAACTCCCCTTTTCCCATTCCTTTTTTTCCTCCTAGTCTTTCTTAGGTCCATGTCCATCTGAAACTATCAGTGAAGGAAAGGCTTGAGATTGTCTGAAAAAAGCGAGCAGGCATATAGTTTGTTCTCAAGACTCAGCTTATTGTTGCTGTTCAGTCACTCAGTCATGTCTAAATCTACGTGACACCATGGACTACAGCACACCAGGCTTCCCTGTCCTTCACTGTCTACCAAGTGTACTCAAATTCATGTCCACTGAGTCGGTGATGCCATCCAACCATCTCATCTTCCGTTGCCCGCTTCTCCTTCATGCCCTCAATCTTTCCCAGCCTCAGGGGCTTTGCCAATGAGTCAGCTCTATGCATCAGGTAGCCAAACTCAGCTACAAAATGGGACACATCTAATATCTTTTTAAAATTAATTTTTATTGGAGTATAGTTGCTTTACAATGTTATGTTAGTTTCTATTGTACAGCAAAGTGACTCAGCCATACACAAATATACATCCTTTCCTTTTTTGGATTTCCTTCCCATTCAGGTTACCATAGAGCTTGAAGTGGAGTTCCCTGTGCCATACAGTATGCTGTTATTTATAAATAGTGTCAGCAGTATATCTATGTCAATTCCAGTCTCCCAAAACTCTCATCTCCCTTTCTGCCTTGGTATCCATACATTTGTTCTTTACATCTGTGTCTCTGTTTCTGCTTTGTGAATAAGATCATCTATTTCAATTTTCTTGATTCCACATGTACATATTAATACATAATATTTGTTTTTCTCTTTCTGACTTACTTCACTCCGTATGACACTCTCTAGATCCATCCAAGGCTCTACTAATGACCCAATCTTTTCCCTTTTAATGGCTAAGTAATATTCCACTGTATATATATATACCACATCTTCTTTATCCATTCCTCTGTTGATGGGCATTTAGGTTGCTTCCATGTCCTGGTTATTGTAAATAGTGCTGCTAAAAACACTGAGGTGCATCCATCTTTTGGAATTGTGGTTTTCTCTGGGTATATGCCCAGGATGGGGTTGCTAGTAATTCTATTTTTAGTTTTTTAAGGAACCTCCGTACTGTTCTTCATAGTGGCTGTATCAATTTACATTGTGGCAATTTACATTGCCACCAACAGTGCATGAGTGTTCCCTTTTCTCCACACTCTCTCAAGCACTTATTGTTTGTAGACTTTTTGATGATGGCTATTCTGACTGGTGTGAGGTAATACATCATTGTAGTTTTGATTTGCAAAATATCTCTAAATGAGGTTGAGTATCTTTCCATGTAAGTGGTGCTGGGAAAATGGGACACATCTAATAACTTTCTTTGTCTTTTGGTTCATGCAAAAGGATAAATTGAATAATGAAATCATTGCAGGGAAGAAAAACAAATCCATAAAAAAATCCAAGGACAATCAATAAAAAGTTTGACCTAATCCCAACTTAAATTGTGTTGACCTTCCTCTTAGCCATTGTATCTTATGAACAGAGGATGACATTGGTTAATGTGTTAGCGTGGCTCCTTGGTGAATAAATCTATTAAAACTCATCCTCTAAACTCATCTAACACATGATATTTGTTGATGCACCAGCAATAAATCCCCAGGGATAAAGGATGAAAACCTCAAGGAGATCTGGAAAAGTCTAGAAACAGAAATAGACCATCTGCCTTATGAAGAAACTGACAAAGACTTATAACAGATGGAGGTACCCCTTCACCATGATGTGGATGAATAAAGACAGAAAATAGGACCCAAAGCTGATTCTGGGAGACAAATAAGGCATAGGAAAAGGGTGGTTCTATAGGATAAAGCATAAATTAATCAGTCTAAACTTAAAGCCTTTCATAGTATGACTCCACTCCAGTATTCCACACCTATCCTTTACCACTCCCCTCAAACACACTTTCCAACCAGAAACACCAACTTAGCATCATCTAGACATGACATTTACATACAAGACCTCCCTGCCTCCTTTTGAGCCATGCATATTTTGCCCTCTTTTAAAGGCTCTTTTCTCTGCAAATCTTCCCTAACACAACTCATAATTACCTTTTTCCTTCATGAATGTTCAGCATCTGTTGTTTACACCTCCCATTTTACGTTGATAGTCTTCCCTGGTGGCTCAGACGGTAAAGGATCTGCCAGCAATGCAGGAGACTCGGGTTGATCCCTGGGTTGGGAAGATTCCCTGGAGAAAGGAATGGCAACCCACTCCAGTATTCTTGCCTGGAAATCCCAAGAACAGAGGAACCTGGTGGGCTATAGTCCATGGGGTCCCAAAGAGTTGGACACAAATTGAGCAACTAACAAAACACTTTACATTGATATTGTATTATGCTTGGGGTAAAAATTCAAAATTTTCACCACTGAAATCTAAGGTTTTATCTAACTAAGCCCCATTTCTCCAATCCTGTCTGTGTAAATCTCTGTATGGTCATGAGCCAGCCACATTCAGCTTTGTAGAGGTCTTGAACACATTTTGTTGTTTTCTACCCCTTATTGGTACAAGGCTCTTTTTACTTGAGTATTTGAGAGACAAAAGACTATTAGAATAAAAAGAAGAAGAAACCAGAGATATGTCAGGGCAAAGCTGATAGCCAATGTGACTTACGAATACAGAAGATATGGGAGGATCATCTTTGGGATCAAGTAAGCAGAGGGCATGGAACAGAGTTCAGAGTTTCCAGGAGCTAAGGGAGAACAGTTACTAAGGTTCTGCCACTTGATAATTGACTTCCTTGATCTTGATGACCAGACATAGCATTTGTTTGGAGACAACAGAGGAGAAAGGAAGAGGGAACTGTGTTGATAGCAATGGACTTGGCATATGTTTTGTTTCCTGATAATTAAGGTCAGGCTGGTTAGGTTTTCTTCAGCCTTCATCTTCCAGAGTTATTTTATTCTATAGCTAAAATATGTTCCAAATATGAATAGAAAAAACAATCATATTTAAGCAAAGTTAAGAAAAGCCAGAATTAAAACCTAGGTTTTTAATGTTTTATTCAGAGGCCTAACATCATTCAGTAGATGTTTAACCAGAAACAAGATTAGCATGTCTGAATTTGTTAGACCCTTAATTCCTGTTATTTAAAAATTCTTACATAATCAGTAAACCTTGTTATATAAATGTCTTTTACATTTAACTGAATGTGTGTGTGTTTGTTTGTGTGTGTGTGTGTGTGTGTGTGTGTGTACACCTTGGGCATATTAGGTTCTCAAGTAATATTTGTTGGTTTTATGTATAACCATATGCCACCAGGTTTCACCAGCCTGTGGATAAGAATAAGATTGGCATTTATACCACATTGCACTGGCATTTCAGTACCTTAACATGTCTCTATTGCTTCTGTGAGACCGCAGCTCCCTCTAACCCCGTGTGTTTCGGGGGTCCTGGCAGTGCTTCACATGTTGCTATATGACAACAAGGCGGTGGGCACAGCCGCTCTCGAGTCAGCTGTGGGCTGTACTTCTTTGGCACCTGCTGTCTTGTTCTCTAGAGCTCTGTGGCTTGAGCAAACAACCTGGAGAAACTGTGCAAATAACCTGGAGAAAAGAGAAGCCTGAGGTGACTGCTACTCAGGTGCATGATCTCAACTTAACCTCAGTTTTTACCCTTGGTATTCACATATACCAGCCAACTTCAAAGAAACAGAGATGTTGAATAGAGGACAACATTTTCTTAGAATATCCAAGACTGAATTATTTGTGAGAATACCGCAAAAACATATCCACTACCATTGTAGCTCAATTTCAAGCATTTTCAGAAGGTGAAAGCCTTATTTCAAACTCCATTAATAGAACATACATTCCAGGAAATTGCATGTACACCGCAAGGCAGCAGAAACATGGATCCACTATCTCTTTGCTGTTGATGACCATTACTGTTGCAAACATTATATCATATGTTAATAGAATCTTAAAGCAGAAAAAAATAACTATCATAGGAATTTAAACATAGTCTCTGACTCTGATCAAGTGATCCACAAGAATAAAGACATTTCTAGCACCTCTGTCAATGAAAAGAGAATGAGCTTGGTTATGTGCCACACTCTTGCATCATCTTTTTATTCCTCAGAATGGACTAAATCAATTGAAAGATAAACTCACTGTAGTCAGGCATATGCTGACATGTTGGCCCCATCACAAAAGCTCATGGACAGATTTCCTCTAGACCCAAACAAACTATGTAAAGAGTCTGTTTTGATTCTTGTTAGCTTTGCACTCTCTCAGCAAGCTGCTAAGAAAATTCAAATATGGCTACTCTTTTGGAAAGAAATGGCATTCCAGGATCTTTCAGGTTTTTTTTTTTAAATATAAGACAAAGTTATTTTTACAGAACAGTGCTACTCTATGAGACATTCCTGGGATGGCATACAGTTCTGGCAGTTCAGTTAATTCAGAATTTGGGCTCAACGTGTGGCTTGAAAGACTTAAACTAATGAAAATGATGTACAAATTGACCTTTGATGTCACGTTAATGCTTGGCTCACTCTCTGTATCTGTTGGTCCCCCAAAATGTGACTTGAGTGCCACACTATCCCCAATAATTAAAAAATTACAAATGCACAGTTAATACATATTTGTTGAATGGAAGAATAAACATATGTTGAGTGTGTATATTCTGGGAAATGGAAGGAACTAGTATAAAAATTTCAACCCTTTGTTGTTCATTTGGAAGCGTGTTTACACGTTCTTGCCTCAGCAGAGGGGACTATCTGATAAAACCTTACATGACTACTTTTGAAACACTTAATTTTATTTTGTTCATTCTTACAACCCTGTGAGGTAGGTGTTAGCATATGCCTCAGTAAAATTGGGTTAATAAGACATATTAAATGACATTTTTAAGAGTACATAATCAGTAAGTGGTAGAACAAAGACACAAAGACTTGTTTTCTTTTCCAAAATTCCCTAATGAGGACACTAAGGTTAAGAAAAGTGGAAGGTTATGTATTTCTGGGTCTCGATATGAGAATTTAGTATATATACTGCTCTGATTTAGGCAGAGCATTGGCTGTAAATACTCTCCCCATAATGAGCCCTTAAACAATAAGGTAGCCATTGGGGAAAAGCTTTGTACTGGGCAAAATAACATGAGAATCTAGGTCTGGATTATGTCTGGACCTACTTCATATTACAAGTTGTGCAATAAACCCAGTGTCTTTATTTAGTGTTACTGTCATTCTATGGGGGTCTTTTACCTACCAGTGTTCTCTCAAAGTGATGAATTTCTAATCCAAAGAGTAAGAAAAAGAAACTGTACAATTATAGTGCTACCTGCTCAGAAAGATCTTAGCTTTCAAATTAATAAAGCTTATACATCTTCATGGGCTTCCCAGGAGGTGCTAGTGGTAAAGAACCAGCCTGCCAATGCAGGAGACATTAGAGTGCGGGTTTGATCCCTGCATCAGGAAGATCCCCTGGAGGAAGGAATAGCAACCCACTCAGTTATTCTTGCCTGGAGAATCCCATGGACAGAGGAGTCTGGTAGGCTATAGTCCATAGAGTAGCAAAGAGTTGGACCCAACTGAAGTGACTTAGCATGCATGCACACACCTTTGTGATTTTCCCATAACAATTCTAGTGTAGAATAATAAGGCAATGGGTAAGAGACTCCAGTTGTGGAATATACATACATATTTCTGAGGACTATAAATTCTTGCATCATTGAGTAAAAGAGTAGAATAAAAAATACATTGTTAAAAAGAGTGAGGCTTTCTCAAAACCATAAGACATAGATCATTTCCTTAAGGCTAAGCAACTAGCCAATTATAGATCACATGAATCCTGAGTACTGCACTTTTCTCCAATAGACAGTATTCCCCTCATGATCATCCTGAAATATGTTGTGGTTTGATATTTTGAGTATTTTTTGGAATGAAAGGTTCTGCTTCTCTCAGAGACTTTTTAACCATACAGATGATTCTCATTATCAACTTCTAAATATACTCATTAATGAAGGCAGGAGGTCCAAAGAACAGAATAGATAACCCAAGGCTGTCGATAATTTAGACATAACTTGTCATTGGTATCAGAATCTAAATGAATACTTACAATTTGAGTCATGGAGTTTTTAATATTTTAAGCAAAATCATAAAGCTCTACAGGGAAATCTATAAGAATTGGAAAATTTTCCCTCATTGCATACTACCCCAAAGTGCTTGCAAATAAACTATCCAGAAAAAGAAATCTCCTTTCTCTATTCCTTCTTATATTAGTTCAACAAAGATGTACTGAATGTCTGCTCTGTGCCATCTGTCCCACATACTGAGCCAATCTTATGACTATCACAAGTTTTAAATGCAAGTGGCTTTTAAATATTAGCCAATGATTAAAGAACCTTGATTTGACCCACATCTGTTTCCCCTCTCCACTATCCTGTATAGTCTTGTTTCACAGGCTGGATTTCAGGTTAAACACTTTCAATCAGTGTTCTCTGCTTCAAACTCCCCTTTCCAGAGATTGAGTCTACTTGGTTCACTCTCAATTTAAATATGCTTCTTTTAGGAAGACTTTCTTGATGCCCCAAGGCAGGGTTCGAGGCACCTTTTATGGGTTCACACAATTGTCTTTTTACTTGATATAATTCCTATTAGATTATCATGCCACTTGGGGGCAGAGACCAAATTATCTTTCTCCTTACAGCCTCAGCAGTTAACATGGTGCCTAACGATGGTTGTACATCTTTAAGTCACTTCAATTTCTTTGCAGGCTTCCCTGGTGGCTCAGATGGTAAAGAATCTGACTGCAATGAGGGAGACCTGGGTTTGAACCCTGGGTCAGGAAGATTCCCTGGAGAAGCGGGTTGGTGAAAGAGGTAGAGAAAGCAGGGAGGCTGGTGTCAGGAAGATTTTCCAAGGGTTCAAGGGAGGGACTGTAGGTATGAGAGATGATGGAGGAGAGGAAGTGTTGAAGGGAATTAGAAGCTGGCATACTCTAGGGTTATATATCCATGTGTCTTTCTGAGAAGACTATTCATATATTTCATCACATTTTCAAAAGGATCAGACCCAAAAGTGTTAAGTATTGATATGAACCAAGTCACATTAAATGTTCTAATCTCAAAGACCTTCTATTAGAAGTGGCAGCCACTCCACAGAAACACTGCAACACAAATGAATAAACATTTATAACAGAATGAAAGGACCACTTTGTAAAAAATGGTTTCTAAAAAAGAAAAACTGTTTTGGATAATTTGTGATTTGTATAACTGAATTGTATAATTCACTGAGTTGTATCAATCTCTCTTTGACTTTCCTAAATAGTAGGGCAGTGGGAAAAACTAGAAAATAAGATTATTGAGTAGCTGCTAGGTTATAGGCCTAAAGAGTATCTGTATCAATGAGGCCACATTTACACTTATATTCCAAATGATGATGGTTTCCAAACCTCACTTGCATTACTAAGAAGCTCTCTGATTCTTTCTTGTAGTTTTTCCCTGCAAAATTGTCAAACCTCCAGAGCTTGAAACCTGTGTCTACAAGACAGTTCTCTGTGTTTTCTCACTTGCCTTTCTCCACTTGCTCTCAAGTGGGAGCCGAGCCGTCCTCCTGGAGGCTGGGTTGCAACATTGCAGTCTTTCTGATCGCCATGTGGAGGTGGAGAAGCCAGGACTCTGAGTGGCTCAAACCTGTTACCCTTGGTTACATATCAAAGTCCTCTGCTGTGCTGCTGATAGTAGCTAAGGCTGCCTCTTCCTGCCACCTTCCTTTATGGAAAGGTGGTTCACCTTTGGGGTTATCTCCTGCCATCTTGATGACAAAATTTACAAGAGATCGGTCAACAGTTTGCTGACACAGCATGTTTTTACAATGCAAGCAGGCCATTTTGCACTTCTGCCTTTTTTCTTAGTAAGGAGTGTCCCTCAGTGTCTGGATTGCAAAGTCCTATAGCTCTTTAGTGACACTGTTTTATAGGAGACACACACACACACACACACACTTTTTTCCCAAAGGTTCAATTGACACTCCCAGGTGACAGGATTGTGATGGGTTCTTTTAAGCTACATGAGGGTCTCAGAAACTGCAGGCTTTCCTGGTGGCTCAGTGGTAAAGAAATCTGCCTTCCAATGCAGGAGACAAGGGTCCAATCCCTGGGTTAGGAAGATCCCCTGGAGAAGGAAATAGCAGCCCACTCCAGTACTCTTGCCTGGAGAATCCCATGGACAGAGGAGCCTGGTGGGCTATAGTCTGTTCCAAAGAGTAGGACATGACTTAGTGACTAAACAACAACAACAAAAACATGGGGGTCTCAGAAATTGTACTCTTCTATCTCCCTCATCCTGGGGGCCTATTTTTAATTCATATGTCCCTACTCCTTTCCCTCTAAGGTATACCCCTTCTCAGGAGCCCATTATTCTTTATCTGCAATCTAACCTCCATCCAAGCAGCCGCTCCACTGGACATGTATTTCTGTACACACACATATCTCCATGAAGTCCTGAGCCATGGTCTTTCTCCTTCTGGGACTCTGGGAAAGTCTGCTGTGTAAATCAGTAATTGAGAATCAATACTCAGGATTAGCTAAGGATCCGAGCTACAGTGCTAATAGATGTTAGGAAGGCGTTGCTCCAGTTCCACTGGCCAACAGTACTGGAGCCTCAGAACACTGATTAAATAATTTTACAAAAAAATTCTAAATATGGTATCATTTGTACTTTTACATTAATAAAAAATAATTAGATGTATTTCGATTTTTCACTTTTCAGCCTGTTTGGCTAACAGTTTTTATACTTTTATTGTTTATCTTCATATTTGGGGAATGTATCTTTCTCACAATTTTTATCTAAATTAGTTGAAAATACAAAGCTTTAAATTATTTTCTAATATTTTTTCTAATAATTTTCAATCAAGGTCCAGATTATTTTTCTCTTTAAATAAATTTAAATTTTTAAATGAATTTAAATTATTAAATAAATAACAGAAGTTTTCCAGGATTATAAGAAAAACAAAAGCAAAAATCTTTGTCCCCTTTAATATAGTGGTCAAAGGGGAAAAAATAGAGGAGTTTGCAAAATTCAAAGTGGCCTAATATCTAATATTTTAATAAACTAATATTTTCTAATTTCTAATATTTAATAAACTAATATTTTCTAATTTCTAATATTTTGCAAAACACAAAGTGGCCTAATATTAATAAACTCATACTAGAGACCTCTATGTCGTAAAAGCTATCTTAAGAGCGTGCAAGTCTTACTCATTTCAATGAATGCCTGATGTGAGTTTTCCAGAGAGGGGATTCACTTGAATATTTAAAATACTATAGAGGTAAGAGCAGCAGCCAACTGGGAACTCAGAGGTTCTGATGTTCAAAGGTCATCACCTAAGAGAGGCTGAACCTCTTTCAGAGCTCCAGTCAAAGTCGCCTCACCTCTGGGTTTCAGCATTGCAGAAGAGTAAGGACTCCTATATACTTTGTGCATTCATTACTTTGTAAAATAGGGAATTATGTCTTGGTAGGTTGCTGAAAGAATTGTCTGAGGATAATACCTGTGAGTCAGCCATATCTGATTTTCTGTAGTAGTTTTAAGAGATCCCTGTGGAGGACTATAGAGATGGATGGGACCACTCCACACCTTTGCTTAATCAGTGTCAGGGAAACACCCTGGGAAAAACATTTGTGAGGTTGGTCATCCGCCTCTATTTTTATCTGCCCCAGAATTAAGAGCTGCACTTTCAGCAGGGAAGATGAGCGCTAGGACAAGCATGGCCCTGGCATCTCAATAGCTAATTCTGGTCCTGAGACGGGGCACGTGGACAGGGAGATGTAGAGAGCGAGGAAGCCCCCTCGTGATCCAGGAAACTGTGAAGAGCATATGCTTGTCTTCTTATCTCCTTTCTCTTTCACCCTTAAGCATCTTCTCATGACCTTTGGCTTTTTTTTGTAGTCATCCTTGTTTTTTTGCTGTTGTTGACTTAACTAGATATTAAAAGGAGCAAAAGGATAAAAACCATTGGTATGATGTGTTATTCTTCCAGTGACATTTGCATTTTAAAAGAGGGTAGGCAAAGGGTGAGACAAATGCTTAACCCAAAGCAATACATTAGTAGCAGTGATCTTTCATTCTTCTATAAGGGTATTTTTAGTCAGCAGGACCCCACCTATGAAATACCCCACCTATGAAAATGATGCTTTATACTTGTCTTAAAAAGACAGTAATCATAACACAGAGATCTATATAAAAACAAATGTCCTTTAACAATATCATTAAGCTCCATTTAAAAACATGGTGCATTTCTTTCCTGAAATTGCAATTTACTGACTGTGTGATGTTGAATGTCACTTAGTATCCCTGAGCTCCAATTTCCTGATCTTCAAATGCGATTCATGTTAACCTTAAGAGTGTTTCTGAGGGCAAATGAAACACTGGTTTACAAAGTTTAACACTGCCAAGCAAGCCTTGGTTGTGAAGAATATGGGCACTTAGCAATGGAAAGGTTGCTATAGGGATGGAGCCATGAAAATTAACATTCTGGGAACAGCAGGACTGCTGTACTCAACAGTGAGTTTATAACTTACAATTCACAAACTGCCACAATGTGGATTAATTATAGAATTCAGTTGTGTGTTCTTATTTTGGGGAGCTGAGTTATGGATTTCTACAGAGTCAATATGACTATGGTAATTTCCCAAGATAGTCTTCACTGGAACATGTTGTGAATGATGCTTAGAAAGTAGCAGGATTAACTTTAGGCTGGTTTCAGTCTCCATGTCTCCAGATCTGTATAGATTTCAGTCACATTGGAGAGCTTGAGACTGACTGTTCATGTATATAGAGAAGATAAGGAAGAGTATGATAAGGTATCGACAGAGCCACTAGTGATGACCCCAGAGGATCATTGGAATGCACAAAGAAAAGGAGCTCCTCTGCTTTCCACATTTAAGTTGGTGCAGACTCTTTGTGCACATATAAAAGATAACCTGTATTCCCCTAGTTTCAGTGGTATCCTTGGCAGTGCTCTGTCTTGCTCATTTTTATTCCCCCGACAGTCTTCAGATGACTTTTGTTCAAATAGTGCTTTGGGATACAATTCATTCTTCATCCAACTTATTCCAAATATTTCTCAGTATAAACTTTCATTTTACATCTTCCAGGCATCATTTTCACCATGCATTACATACATCCATTCCAGTGTGTAATAATTACGGTTCTTACTGCAAGCAACAGAAACAAATTCTGGCTAAAGAATTTATTGGAAGGGTATCAGTGTCAAGGCTATAGAGCCAGGATTGGCAGGAACTAAAGGAGGCAGATACAGGCAGATCTCTGCCACAAAACTGATCCGTTGAAGGATACCACTGATGGCTCCATGGGCCCTTGGAGAATGTATTACATTGCAACTACTGTGAGTAATCTCCACCTGATCCCATTCATTTTTGTCACTCCCTAAAAATCTAAAGGTGACACCACCCTTATGGCAGAAAGTGAAGAAGAACTAAAGAGCCTCTTGAAAGTGAAAGAGGAGCATGCAAAAGTTGGCTTAAAACTCAACATTCAAAAACCAAAGATCATGGCATCTGGTCTCATCACTTCATGGCAAAGATGAGAAAATGGAAATAGTGACAGATTTCATTTTGGGGACCTCCAAAATCACTGCAGATGGTGACTACCGCCATGAAATAAAAAGACACTTGCTTTTGGGAGAAAAGCTATGACCAACATAGACAGCATATTAAAAAGCAAAGACATTACTTTCCCAAAAAAGGTCTGTCTAGTCAAAGCTATTTCTCCAGTAGTCGTGTATGGATGTGACAGTTGGACTATAAAGAATGCTGAGAGCCAAAGAATTGAAACTTTTGAACCGTGGTATTGGTGAAGACTCTTGAGAGTCCCTTGGACTGCAAGGAGATCCAGCCAGTCCATCCTAAAGGAAATCAGTCCCAAATATTCATTGGAAGGACTGATGCTGAAGCTGAACTCCAATACTTTGGCTACCTGATGCAAAGAACCAACTCATTTGAAAAGACCCTGATGCTGGGAAAGTTTGAAGGTGAGAGGATAAGGGGATGACAGAGGATGAGATGGTTGGATGGCATCACTAACTCAATGGACATGAGTTTGAATAACCTCCAGGAGTTGGCAATGGACAGGGAGACCTGGTGTGCTGCAGTCCATAGAGTTACAACTGAACTGAACTGAGACAGCATATTAAAAAGCAGAAACATTACTTTGCCAACAAAAGTCTGTTTAGTTAAAGCAATGGTTTTTCCAGTAGTCATGGATGGATGTGAGAGTTGGACTATAAAGAAAGCTGAGCACCGAAGAATTGATGCTTTTGAGCTGTGGTGTTGGATAAGACACTTGAGAGTCTCTTGGACTGCAAGGCGATCCAACCAGTCAATCCTAAAGGAAATCAGCACTGAATATTCATTAGAAGGACTGATGCTGAAGCTGAAACTACAAAATTTTGGTCACCTGATGGCAAAGAACTGACTCCTTGGCAAAGACCCTGATTCTGGGAAAGATTCAAGGCAGGAGGAGAAGGGGAATGATAGAGGATCAGATGGTTGGATGGCATCACCGACTCAATGGACATGAGTTTTGTTAGACTCTGGGGGTTGGTGATGGACAGGGAGGCCTGGCGTGCTGCGCTCCATGAAGTCACAAAAATTCTGACACAACTGAGTGACTGAACTGAAGTGAACTGAATTGAAAGTTCTAAAGTCCTGGCAGGGCTTCTGAGTGGCTGCAGAGGTCATGTGCCACACTTGAGCAGGCAGAAGATGGGATATTGCCCTTACTTTCCATTTATACTGAGATTGGCTACAAATTTGAGAGTCAGCACACGAGAAGTGGTCTTCTTGTAGAGGACTGGCTTTGTCTAAGACATTTTTCATCTCAGCTTCTCAGAGCTTGCTCTTCTCAAACCTCACCATCCTTCCCAACCACACTTCTTACTCTTTTTCTTTTACTCTCTGGATTTTGACTCCTCTCTCAGAGTTTCTCTCCAACAGGCTTGATCACTCAGATGGTCTCTCTCTTTTCCCAGGCACTGAGAGTCCAAGGTTCCTTTGTTTACTATGGTAAAGGCAGATAATCACCACCTTCTCCTATCCTCCAAAGATCACCCTTCATGAGAGGTTCAGAATTATTTTCTTTTCACTGGATGTTTTCATATCTATCATTCATATTCTGCCAGTATTTCTCACTGCAATGCTACCACCAAATATTTTGGGAAAATCTTCGCTTTGAATATTTTACTACCTTGAGAAGCAATTTTAGGCTATGGATAAAAGGAGAATGTTAGTGCAATGTTACATCTCTTCACATGTGCTTCTCACTCTCTGCTCCCCTTTTTCACCTTAGAAATGCCCCGATTCATAACAGACATATGGGACAAAGTACATACATTATTATAGTAGTTCTTAGACTTTGAATAACTAAAAAATTGTCAATAAGTGAGATAGTTTTAAAGAGCAGAGGATTTGGAATGAGATGGGCCTACCTTTAAAATCTAGCATCACAACTTCCAAGCTTTGTGTCCTTTAGCAAGCCTTTAATCTCTCAAAGTCTCAGTTTTCAATTCTGCGGGATTATTTGAAGGACTAATGAAAAGTTAATTAAAGCTCCTAGGACAAAGCTTAACACATTGTAGGAACTCCATAAAAGGATTACCACCAGTAGTTCTGAAGGTGAAGTATTTTCCAAAGAACTTTCCCAAGTCCTTACAGGAAAGTTTTTGCAGACATCTGTGTTTCTCCAGAATCCAATTTCCTTGAAAATACATGAGTTTTCCATAGAAATCTGTTATTAAGTTCTATTTCTCACGGAATAGTTGTTTATCAAAATAAAATTAGCTACTCTGGTTCAAATGATGAAAGGATAGCAACAATTCCATATTGAGTTAAAGTGGTGTGGCTGATCATAAAGAGTCACTCGATTAGCCCTTACAGATTTTGTGCTTCAAATATAGTCCTCAGGCAAATTCTAGATTATTTTGCATTGCTATTACATTATTTATACTTTACAACGTATTTTACCTTGCATTAATTATTTTACATTATCTTTGGTTTGTAATTTATTGTCGAAATCAGGTCACTTACATGAATCCCACAAGAATACTCTTCACTGAGTATAGAACATGCATGTGATAACTTCAAAGGTTCTAGCTCGCAGCTACATAAGACAATCAACCTGTCAGTTTAGGCTTCATTTAAATCCTAGACTGTTTACCCTTAAATTCATTTGGATACTTCTAAGTGAAACTAAATATTTCAAAACCTTATGTCAAGGAATAAGCTATACTGAGGAGATTTCTTCTTTCCAACAAAAAAGGTGACTGAGTGTGGACTTTCTTAGTAATTCTGAGACAGGAAAACTAACGTCCCTTTAAATCAATTGAAATACACCCCAAGGCTCACCTCAGATCTCACTGAGACTTTTGCCAACAAAATTTGACTTTTTCGTTAGTTTCATCTATGTTACTTTATATCCCATGCATTGCCAATCTACTGACATAACTTTCTCTAGAAGACAAAATTCCTTTTACCTGAACACTTTTAGGAGTGATGATACTAAAAATGAACTGGGTACAAGTGGGACTCATAGATGAAGAAAGGCTTTTCATGCCCCAGAGCACAGTAGTTGTTTCATTTGCTTTAGCCATCTATTAATAAATCACTCTAGTATAATTTATTGACTACTTACTCTGGGTTACCAAGTGCTTGCTCCAATAAGGTAGCAGTCTACAGAAGTTTTGGTCATATGCTTCTATCAGTGAAAATCTTATCTATTTATAAATTATACACAGATACTACTGTACTAATCTATGTACCTTGTTTAGTGTTTGTAAGAGCAGATAATAAAAAGGAAGAAATAAAAGTAGATACAAATGGAAGTCTTAATATTGCCTTCACACCCAGTATTGTGCTTGTACCCCATTTTGAAGACATTGGTCTAAACATATCAGATAGCTCTCAAGAGGTGAAGAAAAAAGTAGAGTTTTAGCCAATAGCCGGCTTTTCTAAGAGAGGTTGTTATCTTCACCTGTGATGAATATAACCACATCTGTGAAAGCTGGAAGTGAAGCCAGTTTTCTGTCTCCAGATTCTCACCTGGTGTTAACATACTGGCTCACGGCACTCTGAGTATGAAAGGTAATTTGGAGAGGAGAGGAGTCTGGGGTAAACGTGGACATGGGAAGGAACAGCAGTCTTAGGGGGAGTTTGACAACTTTAGAACTCAATTCCAAACAAATAAATGACTGTTTTAGTTCAGTTGCATGACGGGTAGGATTTAGACAACAAGAGCACATGAAGTTGGAGTCTAATATAACTGGTAAAGTCTCCAGTGTGATATGAGAAAAGAGGGGTTGGCATGCAAGCAATCAGCTGAGAAAGGGCTGAGGCAGAAAACAGGTCTTAAATGCATGTCTGAAGAGGAAGACAGGACTCCCCTCAATTCCAGGTGCTAAAGTATCAGACAGAGGCGGCAACAAGAAGGGTCAGGTTCCCAAATAGCCCTGGTCATCAGAGAAGAGACAGACTCCAGACTCTCTTCTCACTTTCCCTAAACTCTGCTGCCCCCACTTCACCACCTGAGTGTTTCTTTAAGATGCTATTTTTGCTTCCAACAAGCAGAGAAACTGATCTACAAAGCTCCTGACAGTTCCTTATATCCTTATAACACTTCTAGATTTGGGGTTGGAATTTGGGAGAGTACATATGACCAGATAAGGTTTTCTGAGAAAGTGAAAGTGAAAATGTTAGCTGCTCAGTACTGTCTGACTCTTTGAGATGCCATGGACTGTAGCCAGCCAGGGTCCTCTGTCCATGGAATTATCCAAGCAAGAATACTAGAGTTGATCGCCATTTCCTTCCTCCAAGGGAACTTTCCAACCCAGGGAACCTGGGTCTCCTGCATTGCAGGCAGATTCTTTACCATCTGAGCCACCGGGGAAGCCCAAATTTTCAAAAAATTTGGACAACAGACAGGGACTGTCACTGAGCTCTGGGATTGACCAGCATTTTCCTCACAGGGAGAAAAAAAAATTAGAAAGGTAGTGCTTTCATTTTGTCTGTCTTAATGTTTTGATGCCTGTTTCCAGTTTCTGATATACATCTGCACCTCTGTTTTCTGATCCACATGACCACTTCATTTTGATAAACTCAGTGGATACTGGAGACTCTGCTTTACTTCATTAATCTCCCCAAACAGACTTCCTGTATCCATTTCATCAAATCCTAAAATTAAAAGTTATTCAAAGAGATATTAATTCTCCATTGACATTCTGTACTACCAGATCATGATACCAACTGGTAGAGTCACATTTAAATCAAATGATGGAAATAAAACATAAAACTACCCCTTCTTATAGTTCTGTCCATTAGGGCAAGGGTCCCCAACCTCCGGGCCATGGACTGCTACCTCCTGTCAGATCAGTAGTGGCATTAGATTAAAGTCCACAATACATGTAGTGTGCTTGAATCATCCCAGCTGTGGAAAAACTGTCTTCCACAAAATCAGTCCCTGGTGCCAAAAAGGTTGAGGATCACTGTATTAGGGAGACAGAATAACCATAGCTAATGGATTACTCACATTAGACATATTGATAGAAAGCTGGCTTTACTTGGAAAAAGAGAAAAATTAGATTTGAGACATAATTAAACTGTTAAACAAATACATTTTCTGAGTTGCAAGATGACACAATGAGAATGTCAGGAGAGATGTTTGGGAGAGATGTCACAGGAGAGAATGTCAGGAGACCTGAGTTCCAGATCTTATTCTTTATTAAGCTACAAAATATTTAGTCTATTTACACCTCAGTTTTCTTATCTATAAAATTAGACATATGAGCTAGAGTATCAGCAATTCCTTCCAGCATTAATACCCCATGATTCTATATTATAATGGTGTGGCTCATATGGTCTTGACATAAAATATCATTCTCAATTTTCCAGGGAAGGGATGAGGGGTGTTGCAGAATGAACTGTGCCCCAGCTGAAAATTAGTATTCACAAAAGCAGAAATACCTGAAGACATGCTCCAATAGCTGCCTACCACCCCAGTCCTGGAATAAGAGCAGCTTTCTTTCCCTTGCAGTAGGGCTGTGGCATCTCCAGTTCTATAGTAAGCATGATAAGAAGATTCATCTGCAAGAGAGTGCTAGGGAACAGCCAGTGTGTGTGTGTTCCAAAGGAAAACAGAAACTCATGCAAATTAACAAGACTGTTGACTTTGAAAATAGTATATTATTAATTCAGAGAATATGTACTTAGCTTATAATAACTTAATAGTTTCAGAAAAAGGAAGGATGGTGCTAAAATATGTCATTATTTCTGAAGGTATATTTTCAGAAACGCTCACAAGAAGGACAAGTTGAAACGAGTCTACTTGTTCATTTTGGCCCTGAGGGTGATTTGGATAAATTCTGAATTCAACAGGTCCTTACATGTCACCTGAAAAACATTTGCTGTTTGGGTAGATTTGAAATAACTTCCAAAAGGCCACAGTTGGAGCATTTTAAATTTTTTCTTTCTAGTCAAAGTCAGTTGCTAAAATTCTCTTTTACTCCTTTCTCCTGTCCTTTGGTTTTAGAACACACTTTAAATGGTTCTTGGCTCAGTAAAAAAAAAAAAGCCATTAAATGTTTGGCTTATTCTCAGACATATGAGCCCCAGGATGGAAATAACTCCCTTGTTTAGAAAAGTAGATGCTATTGTTTCTAATGATCTCTTTCCACTGAGAGAACAAAATGTAAAGAATGACTCTTTCTCCTTCCAACTAGTAAGTTATATGGAAATAAAACCCTGAATTCAGCATTTTTAATATGATTTTCAAAAATGACATACAATATTTTAAGGGCAGCAAAAGTTTAACCTTTAGAACAAATAAAACAACATGAGCAATAAGCGTGTAATTTCAGAAGGGAACACATTGCTCTCTGGCAGCCCTGCTAACAACTGGCTACTGTAGATTGTGCAGTTCTTCCAGTAATATGAGTTCTATATATGCTGGGTCTGTTATAGGTAAAGGCTACAATCTAGGAATTCTAGACATTTTCTGGTAATTTTTCACTAATATTCATGTTTTTAAGGGACTAGGAAAAATTTTATAACATAGATATCTTGATCTCTTACATGTAATCAAGCAGCCTTTGAAATTTATTAACATATTTGGAATGGTCCAGGTGGAAATGGGCAATTTCTTAGGAAAAAAACAAGCTGAAAAGGGCAATTTCTTAAGTCATTCACCTGAAAGGAGGACCTAGATTGTGGCAGAGGAGGGCAACTGTGGAATCCACAAGTGAACGTAATTCTGGAGACTCTAAGCAGACTCTTCAGAGAATATGTAGGTGAAATCCACATTTGGTAAATTCTTTTTTACAGTCTGAGTACCCAGAGCAAGGACATGATTTGTTGACTTTTTATATTACAGTAAAAAAAAAAGAACCACTTCTGGTTTGACCCGTAGCGAAAACAAATCTAAGTTACTATAATGTTCTTTATAGGTTGCAAGTTAATAAGTAATTATTACATAGCAGTTATAATAGGTTAAGAAGCATTTATATTCTCTATATATGTTGAGACATTTCATATATCAGTGAGATAGATAATATCATCTTTTGCAGTGAAGAAAGTGGGCCCAGTGGTGGGATGACTTGCCCAAGTTCACACAGCTGGGAGAGGTGCATTTCCATCTGAGCTCAGGCCGTTTGGCTCCAAGGTCTCAGAACTGTCTTATCACAGTCCCTCTGAAGTCATAGAACCTAAAGATGATGTTAAAACCCAAGCTGTCCAGCCCTCAAATTTTCCTGGTAAGAAAACTGAGACTGAGGGACATGAAAGAACTTCCTCACACCACAGTGAGTTACTGCAGAGCCAGAAACAAAACTCGATCTTATTAGTCCCACGTGAAAACTCTCCTCTGTTTTTTTGGTAGAAAAGCAAAGCACTTAATAATGCCTTTAAACATCCATAATTAGATAATTCTGTCTCTTCTTTGGTCTAAACAGTCAGTTGAGGAAGAACTAACTAGAATTGTCACTGCCCACTTAGCGGGAGATGAGGTATATGCCATTAGCCAAATGACCCAGGAGCAGCTGGAAGCTCAGTCAGGAGAGTGCTTGCAATATATTATGAGCAAAGCACTCCTTTCCTCAAAATTAATTTTCCCTGCAGACCACGTTTCCTATAAGTATGTGTGAGTTGCTCAGTTGTGTCCGACTCCTTGTGACCACGTGGATTGTATTTTTAGCCCACGAGGCTCCTCTGTTCATGGAATTCTCTAAATAAGAATACTGGGGTGGGTTGCCATTTCCTACTCCAGGGCATCTTCACCTCCGAGTATTTGTTTTGGAGAAAGACTACAACTTCATCTCATCCTTTCTCCCTCTGTCTCTGTGTTTCTTTGGGAAAATGAAAAAGTCCTATATTCTTGAGTGCCTGGAATAGCTTGCTCCTCTTTCCCTCATGGTGAAGTCATTGCCTGTTTTGTTTTTCTTGCCTGGTAACATATGCATCAGGTGGGGGCAAAGGTATAATGAGGAATTAAAACTGCTGTGCTTCTATGAAGACTTTAAAACTGTAGATTGTTGAAACTACTGGCTAAAATTGAGGTTCTCGTAGAACAGTACTCTTTACACTTCTGGATTATTCACTGTGATAGGAAGGGAAGTGAATGTTAACAGTCACAGTAGACTTCCAGGAAACATATAGGATTTTTAGGGAAAACTAAAGCTTCATGAGTCGTTTGAAATCCCCAAAACTATTAGAGGCTGTTTATTAGTGGCTATAGAATAGATGGACTAGGATTTGGTATTATGTGTTCCCTACTTCTGTAGATGGAAACTCACTCTTTTTCCTCCCGCTCAAGGGAACATGTGAAGTGATAGTCACTCAGTCATGTCTAACTCTTTGCAACCACATGGACTGTTGCTCGCCAGTCTCCTCAGTACATGGAATTCTTCAGGCAAGAATATTGGAGTGGGTTGCCATTCTTTTCCCCAGAGGATCTTTCTGACCCAGGGATCGAACCCAGGTCTCCTGCATTGCAGGCAGATTCTTTACTGTCTGAGCCACCAAGAAGCCCTTTCATGGGAAAATATTGACATGCAAATGATTGAAATCCATGTTATTATAGACATTACCTTGAATGTGTTTTCCTTTGTTTTTTAAAAAGTAAATATTGACATATTTTAGCACTCTCAAAACTTCCCATGTTAATGCATCTCACAACCACTGGACATCCCATTTGTGCCCTAAACTACAGGTGTCCTATGCCCTAAACTGTTCATTAGATGAACAAAGGACTCAAGCACATATTTATTTATTCATCCACATATATGGAGCACCTGCTATGTGTTAGGTTACATGTTGGGTAGTATAAGATACTAAGGTAAGCAAGGAAAGATCCTGAAGCTCAAAGCCCACATTTTAATGAGGGAGGCAGAGAAATCTGCAGATAATTGTGGTGTGACAGAGTAAGAATGGTAGCGGTAGGTAGAAGGCTTACGGGATCACTCAGGGTGTTTGTCTTATCTAGAGCCTGGGGAATGTTTGCAAAGCCTTCTTGATTTTTCGGAGGATGCAATGCCTGAGTGCCATAAAGAATGGGTAATAAGTGGCCAGGTGTAGTGCATGCGGAGGCACTCTTTCAGTGCTGGAAACAGTGGAAGCCATTGCCTCCGTCAAAAGACAGCTGCCTGGGTCAAGGTCATGCCCTCTCATGGAGACTCTGGCATCCCCTAATTTGCTAATGGGGGATAATTAAAAGCCCAGCCCCCTTTCTTCAGGGCAGGAAAGTGCTAAAGGTCCATTTTAGCTCCAGAGCTTGCCCTGGGATCCTCTGAGGCTTCTGTTGTTCAGTCCTATCCCTCTCTGCCCCATCCTCCTATCTTAACTTTCCTGCAGAGGCACTCCCCAGTAAACTTCCTCTTCACAATTCAGAATCTGTTTTCAGACAAGATGACTGAAGATAATGAATTTAGAAGCAAGCAGAAGAAAGACATTTCTGGCAAAAAGAACTTATTAAGCAAAAGAAGAGCCTCCTGACCTTGTTAAATTAACATTGTTAAGTAGAGGTTGGGGCTTCCTTGGTGGCTCAGATGGTAAAGAATCTGCCAGGAATGTGGGCTCATTCCCTGGATCAGGAAGATCCCTTGGAGAAGGGAATGCCAACCCACTCCAGTATTCTTGCCTGGAGAATGCCATGGACAGAGGAGCCTGGTGGGTTATAGTTCAGGGGTTACAGACAGTTGGACACGACTGAGCGACTAACACACACACACACACACACACACAAGTGAGGCTGAGCCACTGTTCTGTACAAGAGCACAAAAAATGGTCCACGTTCTGCTTCAGGTGGCCACATAGGGAGATCAAGGCAGGATGCAGGCAGAGAGATCAGCAGGGCTGGGCCACGTGCCTTTATTAGGGTCCATGGGTGGAGGGCCTTGGGGCTACCAGGCTAAGGCCAGACTGGTCAATTCAAACCAAAGAGCAGCAGTTTTAGTAAGCTCTGAATATAAGGGAAAGGTCCTGGGAAGCTGGGGAGATTATTTACCACTAGGGAAGTTGTATTAAGAACTTACATTTACTTGTGACTCTGCAGGCTGTTATCTAGGGTGCTTCTATGAGGGGCTAATGTCAGCTCATCAAACAACTGGATGCCAGGCAGCAGTTCCATGGAGGAGCTTAGGAAAACACACACGGAGAGACAAGAAAGAGCAGGGTATGCATAAGCACCTCAAAGATCTCCTGTGTTCTGGAGCTTAACCAGAACATGAAGCTGAATGATGAGGTGGATTTTCTGAGAAAATATTTTAAGGAGCCCTGAGGTACCACTTCTAAATAAAAGCTGGGTGCAGTGTCACTACTTTTTGGAATGCTGCCAGCCCTCATTTTATTTGAATTGATGGAATGTGATGTGACCAAAAGGGTCCCCACCAAAGTAGATTCGTAAGCAAAATGTCTCTACAGTAGTTTTTACAAATTGGACAATACTGTGCTCCAAAAGCTTCTTCTTGGTTCTCACCATTAGAATGCTTTTGAGATTCCGTTTTAAGTAGCTAATATCATCCATATTCAAATCATGTTGGATATTTGGCATATCTGAGGGGAAATGAATACTTAAAATGCTAATTTTGACATAACTGGGTCACTGGCAGATAACGTTGCTGAGTTCTCCTGCAATCCTCCTAACTAACTTGTTTTTGCCACCTGTTTTCTGTATCAAATTTGATGTTCTGTGCAAAAGACATGGGATATTTCTGTTAGGAACAAAGTGACACAAATATTTTAGAAAAATACCATGTAAACTTCATATCTTGTCATCTATATCATCAATTACACTGTCATCAAACACACCCACTTTACAAGAGAAAGAATTCATAGGAATAAAAATGGAGCTGGTCCTCCTTAGCACAGAAAAGTCCAGAAATACAGTTAGGTCAAGGCTTCACAAACACATTGTTGCCTGGTTAAATGTCATTCTATCTTTGGCCCTTGCTCTTAAATATCAAGGTTCCTCAGAAACCCTGTAGGAATGAGAACACTGTCCAGTTTCAATTACTTTCAGATTTCCCATTTCCAACCTGCAAATGTCTGTTGAATGATGTCTGTGACCATTGGCTGGATGCTTCTGTCTATGAGTTGACATGAATGAACAGGATAGCATAACAGGGCACTAGACATTTAGCTTCTCTCTATCTGAGTTTCCTTCATTGCAAAAGCAGAAAATAACTTTTGATGTGTGTGATAATATATGTGAAACTGCTTGGAAAGGATATGAGATAGTCTACGGATATTAGTAGTTCTATTCTGTGTTCAGTGAAATTGTCCCTGGTGACCTCATGTTACCTATGGCACAGTGTTCCTCCAGTGGCCCCAGAAGAGAGGACGATGTGGAGTGAGGGGGCAAGATGTTTTTGCTTGTTTCTTAGCAAAGTCCTGAATGCGTTATTGCAATTTTTTTTATGGACCTTGATGTTGACTTCAGAGTTCATTTCCCCTACTTTTTCCTGTTACTGAGTCATGATAATTTGTGGAGGCATAGGTCTTGCTGGTTTCATGTAAGAAAAACTCCTTGGACATTAGTGCAGACAAAGACGAGGAAATGGGAGCTCTTTTATATTTTTAGAAAACAAATGTCACTTGAATTCAAGGTAGTATTGTAGCTATAAGAAGAGAAGTCTTCAGATGAAAGCATTCACTCACAAAGACAGTGTCCTATTTCTGTTTAAAGCACCTCAGGTGACTTACCTGTCAAAATGATAAAATTATTTATTGCCTTCTAAGGGCACATATTTGAGTAAGTCCAAATTGTTCTTTTAACTACTCATATTGCAGCTGTAGTTTTGTCGGTGATACTAAATTGACCCAGAGGCTTTATTTTCACAGCAGAATGCACATTTGAGCTTTTACAAAATGCATTTTTATTCTTGACTGAAGAACATTCTAGAAGGTGTTTAGACTTATTTCCAAAGTGCTATATAACCATTACTCTGCACTTACACTATTTTTACAGGTAGATTTGATATTCTTGTCAGCAGCATCAAATTTATAGCCAAAGGACCCCAAGGGGTTCAGTAATTTTGTTAAAGGCAAGAAAATATAGTTTCAGAGTATTCTATCAGTCCTACATTTAGCCCAATTCCCCATGGTGGATTCTGCCTTTTTCATAAAGAAACATCTGCCTGTTGGCTTCAGAGATGTTTCAGGGCTTCCTTTCTTTGGGCAGGCTCATGACCTAGTTTCAAATAAGCATCTTGATATCACTGGTTGGGAGAGGCCCTTTATTCAATATTTGGCCCTCCTTTTACCCTGAAATCATTTGAAATTTAGCCTTTTTAGATGTTACATGAGAAATTTTGCATAATTAATACATTTAAGAACCATTTAAAGAGGACTTTGAGCATAGTTGTAAGAAAAGCCAATTTGTGAAATGGAAATTATCACCAATCTCAATAGCAATTATAAATACTTAAAACATGTCCTAGGAAAAATAGAGGGGTGGGAAGACTGACAGCCTGTCTTTTAATGAGTCTCATGAAGACACTACTTTAGGTTTTGTTAGTTTGTTGGGGTACATAGCCAAGGATGGAAAAATATGGCCCACTTTTATCAAACACCTACACTGTTCTGGGCACCTCACAAAACGCTTTATATAAATTGACTATGTCATTTGTTCGTCACCACAGTCCATGGGGTCACAAAGAGTCAGAAACAACTGAGCAACTGAGCTGAACTGACTTTTGATATTTGGATTGTTTTTAAGGTAGGGACACTAGGACTTAGAGAAATTATGCAACAGTTTTAAGGTTAGGATTTGCACTCGAAGATACTATGATTTGAATTCTAGCTCTGCGCTCCGAACTATGGACAACACTGCCTCTAATCTCAGCAGGGAACAAGGGAAAGGAAGAAAAAGAGGGCTAACGCCTCTCCAGGTTGGGGTAATAAAAAAATGAATGTTCTATCTAATGCAAATTTGATGTATTACTAGCTCCCAACGAAAATACTGAGTACTAGGGAAAGGTTTAGAATTAAACCAGATTCAAAATCAGTTCCATGGCTGACTATCAGGAGGATTTATTTTGTGAGTGTGGCTGGTATGGCCGGATGTGGACTGTGCCTTTAAATTCGGTCCCGGTTCACAAACAGGTCAACTATGTGCTCCATGCTCCACCCGTGTATCACGTGATTCTCTGGGCACGCAGTCTGAGAGGCATCAGGACGGGGGTTGTGTGCTTGCCGATCTGGAGGCTTCATTCAGATCTCTGTTCATCAGATGTTTTCATGGGGCCTCACTGGCTCCTGACACTTGAAACAATAATGATTTGGTTCCTGCTCTAGATACCACCTCATGAAGCAATCTTTTCAGACATTTATTCCCTCTTTTTAGATGTTTCTGTCTTGGTACCTAAACCTGCCACAGAATTCAGCTTTGGCCGATGCTGCCCTGAAGGTTTTTAGTTCTCTCGGCTGCTGGAGTGACGTCTGGCCCCATCAGTTCCCTCTCATGGCCATGTTTGGTTTTGCCCCTATTCTGTATAATCGCTGGCTGACCTTATCACTACCTCCCCTTTCTATATCTATCTATCTATCTATCTATCTATCTTCCCCCATGAATAGCTCCTTGCTGCCCCCTTCTGGCTCAAATTATAATTAATCCTTCGGTTTGCTGACCAAAGAATTAGTCAAACCCAGGCATCTGGTAAGTCTGTGGCAATTTCATATTCATGCTACTTAGAGGAAAGGAAAGATATTTATCTCTTCTGTCTCCTACAACTCTCTCCAATTATTATTTTTTCTAATATTGTTTCACTGAGAAGAATTTTTCTGAGATTTATCAAATCACTAAAACTTGTATATATTTTTGATTCATAGCAATAACTCTCCTCCCCCTTTTATTTTAAACATAAAATATCTTTTCCTTATCAAGACAGTATGCATGCTCAATATTGAAAACTTTCAGAAAGGCACATAGAGAGCCGACATCACCTGTAATTCAACTATTACAGATAGCAACCATTAACATTATGGTGTAACCTATACATCTTATTTATATGGTTCTGTATGCATGGTTCCATAGCCTGCTCTTCATCTTAGTGAGATGACATTAGCTATTTTGGTCCTTTTAAATACTGATAGCCTCCTTTTGGAGGAGATCATACTCATCTTTGTTGGAGTCTCAAATTATCATAAGATGATAAGCATCTGCAAGGCAGATTTTGGATACATGAACAGCCGCTTCTTCTGTATTCTCCCCACACCATCAAATGCTAGGCTCTTTATGCTGTGATGCTCAATAAATGTGGTTGACTGGCTGTTTTGAGTTCATGATGTGTTTTCCAAAATGGCAATAAAAATGGTAATGAAATGTTAAGTTATTCTCAGCTACTAAATTCCTAGTACCAGGGACATCATAAATTGTCTTTTGGATGATCAAAACTATTTGACCATCAATTTCAACTAAGTCACAATAACCTCTGAATTTCTCTCCAGCCCCTTTTGTCCCATATGTTTCCAAAGTATCTGTGTCCTGACTGAATTACCGTGTAACTAATTAGAACATAAGAGGAAATTACAAACAACAAAAACAACAATGTATGTTAAGGTGATTTCGGCAAGTAAACAAATATAGAATTATTCTATTATAAAGGGTAGTTAGAGGAATATTTCACCCCAAATACCCTTATTGTCAATAATTCATCTGTCTATCTTGTCTCCTCTGGCCATAGTGAAGTCAATTCATATACACACTTTTCTGTGAGCTAGAAAGCAACGAAGAGGTTCAAAGTCAAGGCAGCATTGCTCAAAATCACCAACACTGATGCTATACTATTGCTTGCTAATGTGTCCAATTTATAGAAGCTGGTGAGGTTAGTAATCTCTAGTGGAATAATAATCCTGAGCCTGAAGGAGAATCTGTGGACAGGTCTGTTTCACCTGTACAGGGGTCAGCCTTGAGGTTGAAGGGATCTCTCCACTCCCCTTCTCTTGTAATGGTTAAAAATAAGAAACAAAGTGTTACAAAATTAAGGTTGGATTGAAGAAAGCACTTAATTTGCATGTACTTGTTCACATTTATGGAGAAGGCAATGGCACCCCACTCCAGTACTCTTCTTGCCTGGAAAATCCCACCAACAGAGGAGCCTGGTAGGCTGCAGTCCATGGGGTCGCTAAGAGCCGGGCGCGACTGAGCGACTTCACTTTCACTTTTCACTTTCGTGCATTGGAGAAGGAAATGGCAACCCACTCCAGTGTTCTTGGCTGGAGAATCCCAGGGACAGGGGAGCCTGGTGGGCTGCCATCTGTGGGGTCGCTCAGAGTCGGACACGACTGAAGTGACTTAGCAGTAGCAGTAGCAGTAACAAAGTTGTTCTAAGCCATTATGTGAAGATTTTGGTGTGGACATAAGTTTTCAACTCTTTGGCAGTAAATCAGGGAGGATAATTGCAGGATTGTATGCTAAGAGCATGCTTATTTTTGTCTTCCAAAGTGGCTGTACAATTTTGCATTCTCACCAGCAGTGAATGAGAGTTCCTGTTGCTATATGTCCTTGCCAACATTTGACACCATCAGTGTTTTGGTCCTTCTAATAGATGTGTAGTGGTATTTCACTGTTAATTTGCAATTTGCTAATGACATGATGTTGAATATATTTTCATGCACTTACTTGCAATGTGTATACCTTCTTCAGTGAGGTGTCTGTTAAGATACTTTGCTCACTTTTATTGGGTTGTTTGGTATCTTATTGTTAATTTTTAAGAGTTTTTTATATATTCTGGATAATAGTTCTTTATGAGATGTATCCTTTACAAATCTTTTCTACCAGTTTGTGGCCGTCTTTACATTCTCTTGAAAAACATGCATTTTTAAAATCAACTTTCTTTCCACTTTTTGCTCTATGGATGACCAATGCAGAGAGTTCTTCTTACCATATTTAGAAAGTAATTGCTTAATCAGAAATGGAATAAATTATGTTTGCCTGACTATTCTTGGTTCTAATTCAGGAAGTTTAAAATGCACTATGATCTATGAATGCTCAAGTGCAAGCTCTTCCTTCTCTAAATGTTAAGTGGATGTGACCTTGCAAGAAAGAATATAGCAAAGAGACTTCTTACAGTATGTCTAATGTTTCTGAATGCATTGCTTTCTGGTATATTATTTCCTGTTCAAAAGTATTTCTGCCCAAGGAGATCCAGGACTTTTTTGTTGTTGTTGTCGTTAATCCCTGCGAGAAATAGCCTGATGAAGCCCAAGAAACTGAGATCAAAGATCAAACACTGATATTATATTTCAGGTCTCTAATACTCTCAAACATCCTACAAACATTGGTGAGAAAAGACTTTGTAATATTCTCTTTAGGGAAAAACGTTAAAAAAGGAATTTGTGCTCTCTGTTTTTATTCTGGTATCATATAAAATAGTCTCCAAAAAGAAATAGCTTTATAAATTCCTTTTAAAATGCTATTTGTGCTATTTCCTTTTCTTTTTCTCTCTTCCACCCTTTCTTAGACACTTTCTGAATGTAGCTAAAATTTATCTTAATGTTTGAATTCCTTGTAATTTTTTGTTTGTTTTCTACTGGGTCATGATAGAGAATGATGAGGATGATAAGGTTAGAATTTTATAAAAGCTATGTGTAAAATTTAATTATAGATATTGAGTACATTGGGGTCTTAGGTAATTTCTCCTTTTTACTTTGGTTGTATAGGTATAAATATAATTTCAGAAGTGTTCAGACAAGAATTTTAGATGAAATCAATCAGATACTTAAGCAGAATTAGATTGTCCCAATAAATACACACACACATGCACACTCTTCTTTTTGACTGCTCAGTGCTCTGTCTTCATGCACATTAAATATAGTTCCTCTCTTTCCCTCCCTCCTTCTTTCTCTCTGCCCTTCCCCTCTTCTCCTCGTACCCCTTCCCTTTGAAGTGTAAATGTAGACACTAAGAACTTCACCATGAAAGATACTAGAAAAACATGACCTCTCTCAGCAAACATAACACTCAATAAGAGAGCTATCTATATTTCCATCTTTCATATGATAAACCCTTCCCTTATGGCTCAGCTGGTAAAGAGTCTGCCTGCAATGCAGGAGACCTGGGTTCGATCCCTGGGTTGGAAAGATCCCCTGGAGAAGGGAAAGTCTACCCACTTCAGTATTCTAGCCTGGAGAAGTCCATGGACTGTATAGTCCATGGAATTGCAAAGAGTCGGACACGACTGAGCAACTTTCATTTCACATCACTATGGTAATCTCAACAGTCTTTCCACTCTGTAGAGAAGGTCATCATATCAGTTAACTGGATAAAAATGGAAGTAGACTTTGTGCTTCTCCTAAAGAAAGTGTTAGATAGGTTCAGAACCCTTCAGGATTACAATAATTTGAGAAGAGCTGCTCTCACTAACTGCTTTATTTAAGGGCATATTAGAACTAGGACTTCAAGCTTTTCAACCTGTCAATAGCCAATTAGATGTACTACAAAATACCTCTCCTCTGCAACTAGTGTCTTCAGTGTGTTTAAATTGGGTGAAGTCACAGTTATTAGCCTGATAAGCAGTGATGTCATCTACTCTGGCTACATTTCCCCTGATTAAACATGGCTGCACAGGAGAATAATTTTGGACCACTGCATCGGATGTTGCTGTATTTTTGCAGATCTAGCTAACATGGAAGCTTCTTCTCTATTGAATTTGGGGTCTCTGCACTGGAATAAATTCTCTGAAACCATTGATAAAGTAATTAAAAAATGCTCCTGCCATTTCTGTGAACTCAGATTACAGCAGTTACAGTAATTATTGTTAGTGATATGCAATATACCTGGGGCCTATTGAGGAGATTTTTATGGGCCTCTTTTGTGCAATATTTGCACCTAAAAGTTTGTAAAGGAAAAAGGGTGCTAATGATGGCAAGCCTCAGCACTGCTCTCAACTTACTGTTTATGACGTTTGTAAGAATATTTACAAACTCTGGTCTTGTCTCATTTACACAGACTCCTCCCAGGCCATTGACAGTTGCCACCTTGAGGCAGTTTGCATAGTCTAATTAGGGTTCCCTGAAAATTTTCTTGAAGAGCAAACTAGGACTCCCACAGTGGGTAAGACAATTACCAAAGCTCATCATTTGCCATCTGTGCTGGCTGCCAGTAGGCCAGTAGAAAATCATTTTCTTGTAATATCCATAGCCATTTATGTCTGAGGCCCTTAGAGAACTGATTTTCCCATAGGGCCCTTCTAAGGCAGCAGCATCTGGCTCTGGTCTTCTGCTTCCTACTTGAATGTGGCCAAGAAGCAGGATTATCTCTCAGTGAGAACTCTCTATATAAGGATCCTGTTCAGGCTCTCTAGCAGTCATGAGACTGGCTCTAGGAACAGATTGGCGTTTTCGTCTCAGGGCTGCATCAGTTCAGTTCAGTCGCTCAGTCATGTCCAACTCTTTGCTATCCCATGGACTACAGCACACCAGGCTTCCCTGTCCAGCACCAAATCCCAGAGCTTGCTCAAACTCATGGTTGCATAGTCAGTCATGACTATGCATTTTTACACAATCTCTGCAAGCAGGGGGATATATTCTCCCTCCCATCATCCTGTCTCTCTCCGTTCTTCCCTTCTTCCTTCCTTCTTTTTTTTTTATTTCATTCCTTCCTTTGTCTATTATATTTATTTATATGTAGCTCTTTTCTGCACAGGGAGCCTGGGTTGGCTTGTGGTTTGTTTATGAAGTACTGTCTCCCTATCTTCTGTTTGGAGGTGGGCATTTCATCCAGGGCAGATTAAACCTGAGAGTCCTTTAGATATCAACACAGAGAGAGCAGTGGAGTCATAAGAAAGCAAGGTCCACCATAAGCACTGTAGAAACAGGCTTCCCATTAATTACATCTTACTTACCCAAGGAGAGGAAGGGTCGTTTCTTCAGCAGAATTACTGCAGAGCAGAGAAGGGGCCAGGACATAAAGAAGAAGGAAGAGTGAAGAGTGTTCATCTCAAGTCAGCGAGCAGTCTCTTTGCTTATAAAGAAGCAAATGGAAGAGACAACTTAGAAACAACCTCACTCAGCTTTGAAATCTGTAAACAATTTGAATGATTTTCATCTTATAACATCATTAGCAGTGCTAGAATAGTGCTAGGATAAGTGTGAAATGTTGTCTTTGTTGAATAGTCAAAGTTATCTAGATTCCACCCAGAATAAAAAATTTCCATATGTGAGAGTAAATGGAGCAATTAAGAACACAGACTTGCAATCCAGGTTACCTGGGTTCACATTTTGGCTCTATATTGTGAACTTTGCAACATGCCTATGGCTCAGTTTCCTAGTATATACAATGGGGTTAAAAACATCTACCTCACAAGGTTTTGAGGATTAAAAGAGCAAAAATTTATAAAGCAATTAGAGTAGTGTCTGCATATAGCAAGCAAGTTAAAAGTGTTTTCTCAGTGAATAAAATGTCCAGTGTCTCCAATAAGATGGAAATTTTATCACTAATAAGAAAAGGAGTGGCATTGGAAGTAGCTTATACAGTATTATGTCAATGCAAGATGACATGGCTGTGGTTTACTTCCCCTGAAAATAGTTTAGATATGCATTTGGTGAATGGCCTATAAATTTTATTATTGAGCACTCTGCTCAGTATTTGGTCCACATTGCTATTTTTCATATAGATTCTATTTTACTAAATCTTTTCATTAGATTTGAACAAAACTATGGTCACGGTGGTTCCTGGGATTATTCACCATAGATTCTTGCTATAGAAAGCACTTAGATAAAGGCATTAAATTATTATTTATTGATAAGAAGCTAACTTGGTGAATTAATTTTTTATTTATACATTAACCTTTAATAGTCATTTAACTTCAGAAATAGTCATAGACATATGGCCTTTCAATATCTTCCAGTTAAGATGTTCTAAAATCAATCTTTTCATTTCCAGAAATAAATCCATTTTGATCACGTCATTTCCCTGATTAGACATATTTAGTGTCTCTCCATCATCCACGCAAGATGTGATATAAGTGCCTTAGTTGGCTTGCATGGCCTTTCATGATCTAGCCCTAAGCTTTTTTGCATAATCTCATATCAGAGCTTCACTTTCCCCTCATTTTAGCTCTGCAAATAAAATTTACCGGGGCTTTATACCTTTCACTTTTGCATTTGACAAAAGCTGTTCTCAGTGCCTATAATATCCTTTCTGACTCCTCACTGTCCACTTTCTTCCTCTCCTTTTAGCCCATGTTGAATTGACTCAGCTCTGTCTAATCAAACTTCTAGGATATATAAACTCTCTTCTCCATGTTGTCATCATAACAAAAATAAACCCACCCTATATAGAGCCTACAGTGTATGAGACTCTATTCTAACTACTATATATATATAAACTCATTTGATCCTCATAAGAAACTTGTAAAGCAAAAGTTCCCCCATCTTACAGACTAGGAAACTGAGTCACTGAATGGTTAAATAAGTTTCCCAAAGTCATACTGTTTGTTAATTATAGAGCCCTGTATCTTATATATTTTTTATATTTCTACTTATCAGATCTTTGTAAGTATTTATATATGTGGCCCTTTGTTTCAGTAAGCACCCCCACAACCTAAGAGCCTCTATGTCATAGATTATCAAAGATATTTCTAAGGTGATTGTTCATTCACTTAAAATACTTGAATATATACATTTTTAGCTAGAGACTTTTTCTTTCCCTTTTAATTTTCATTTATTTATTTTTTAATTGAAGTATAATTGCTTTACAGACTTTTGTTTTTTCTGTCAGACCTCAACATGGATCAGCCATAGGTATACATATATCCCCTCCCTTTTGAACCTCCCTCTCATCTCCTGCCCCATCCCCCTCGCCCAGGTTGATACAGAGCTCCTGTTTGAGTTTTCTGAGCCATACAGCAAATTCCTGTTGGCTATCTATTTTACATATGGTAATGTAAGTTTCCATGTTACTCTTTCCCATTTGAAAAATTGAAGTATAGTTGACTTATTAATACAATATTTTATTAAAGTGTGTAAATTAATAAGTGTAATTATTGAATCCAAAGAAAAGCATATCATTTCTCAAATCTCCATTGCTCTTTTTCATGTTCTATATTTAAGATTACTAGAAACCACAGCAATGATATTGCCCACTATTTTCTTTTTAATATATGTGAACCTTTATAGTTAAACTACAGACTGGCCTTCTCTTGTCTCTTTTAACTTGACATTACCAATAGCTTGCTAGTTTGGCCATCTTTTTATTCCGATTACAGTAGTTCCAATCAGTGAGTGTACATGTTATTGTAACACTTCCTTAATCTCACAAACATAACTAGCTCTGTTTTTAAAGTTTTTAGCCAAAGGGGGGAAGAGTTGAAATAAGAATGAAACCACAAATTTTGCCATACTCTAAAATAATATTTTAATAACATAATAAGAAGATGTCCTGGTTTTGAAATGAAAGTTCAATTATTCATCTTCCAGTAGATTGGGGAATTGTAGGGGGATAAACTGGTTCTTTGTTTCAGTCTAAATTCCCACATTTATTTCTATGTTACATATTTCTATATGGGTCTGATTGATTTTCTCTCAGACATTTAATAGTTTACTCCATGATTCTTTGTAGAAATATCACAAGTCCTTACCTTAGTACCTCTTTATTTAACAGTTACTGTTGTTGTTTAGTCACTAAGTTGTGTCCAGTTCTTTTGTGACCCCCATGGGACTGTAGCCCACCAGGCTTCTCTGTCAGTGAGATTTTCCAGGCAAGAATACTGGAGTGGGTTGCCATTTCCTTCTCTATTCTTTAACAATACTTTATAGCAATTTAGCCGGAGAAGGCAATGGCACCCCACTCCAGTACTGTTGCCTGGAAAATCCCATGGATGGAGGAGCCTGGTAGGCTGCAGTCCATGGGGTCGCTAAGAGTCGGACACGACTGAGTGACTTCACTTTCACTTTTCACTTTCATGCATTGGAGAAGGAAATGGCAACCCACTCCAGTGTTCTTGCCTGGAGAATCCCAGGGACGGGGGAGCCTGGTGGGCTGCCGTCTGTGGGGTCGCACAGAGTCGGACACGACTGAAGTGACTTAACATAGCATAGCATAGCAATTTAGCAGGGATCATATAGAAAACATGACAATACCTTTGTTAAGAAAAAGCATTTGTAATCATTTCCATATTGACAAAAAATATCTAGTCCATTTACTTTAAATGTGGGGCAAATTGATTGGTTACTGACAGGATACCACCTAAATTGATCTATTTTTATGTTGAAGTTTGTGCTGTACTTTGTCAACCAGTTGTTTCTGTCCCAAGGAAACCACTTTTGAGGCAGTTGGATAAGCTAGGCAACTGGATAAGTTGTTGCTGCTACTGCTAAGTCACTTCGGTCATGTCTGACTCTGTGTGACCCCATAGATGGCAGCCCACCAGGCTCCCCTGTCTCTGGGATTCTCCAGACAAGAACACTGGAGTGGGTTGCCATTTCCTTCTCCAGTGCATGAAAGTGAAAAGTGAAAAGTGAAAGTGAAGTCTCTCAGTCATGTCTGACTCTTAGCAACCCCATGGACTGAAGCCTACCAGGCTCCTCCATCCATGGGATTTTCCAGGCAAGAGTACTGGAGTGGGGTGCCATTTCCTTCTCCAACTGGATAAGTTAGGTGTGGTCAATTTTTTTGCTTCTTTTATATATTGCTTGTCTCTTTGTAACAACAACCATGGAAAAATAACTCAGAATTTTACCACTGGAAGTCTGGATTTTTTTTTTTTTTTAGTTTTTTTTTTTTTTTTATTCAATTTTAATTAAAAAAAAATTATACATGTGTTCCCCATCCTGAACCCTCCTCCCTCCTCCCTCCCCATACCCTGT
>NW_011494711.1:1805757-1806194 GCF_000754665.1 Bison bison bison | reverse complement strand
CTTTAGTTTCTTTAGGTAGATATATTCCTAAGTATTTTATTCTTTTCGTTGCAATGGTGAATGGAATTGTTTCCTTAATTTCTCTTTGTGTTTTCTCATTATTAGTGTATAGGAATGCAAGGGATTTCTGTGTATTGATTTTATATCCTGCAACTTTACTATAATATTGATTAGTTCTAGTAATTTTCTGGTGGAGTCTTTAGGGTTTTCTATGTAGAGGATCATGTCATCTGCAAATAGTGAGAGTTTTACTTCTTCTTTTCCAATTTGGATTCCAAAACCACTATGAGGTACCATTTCACACCAGTCAGAGTGGCTGCGATCCAAAAGTCTACAAATAATAAATGCTGGAGAGGGTGTGGAGAAAAAGGAACCCTCTTACACTGTTGGTGGGAATGCAAACTAGTACAGCCACTATGGAGAACAGTGTGGAGATT
>NW_011494711.1:1803704-1805657 GCF_000754665.1 Bison bison bison | reverse complement strand
AGTAATGGTGAAAGTGGGCACCCTTGTCTTGTTCCTGACTTTAGAGGAAATGCTTTCAATTTTTCACCATTGAGGATAATGTTTGCTGTGGGTTTGTCATATATAGCTTTTATTATGTTGAGGTATGTTCCTTCTATTCCTGCTTTCTGGAGAGTTTTTATCATAAATGGGTGTTGAATTTTGTCAAAGGCTTTCTCTGCATCTATTGAGATAATCATATGGTTTTTGTTTTTCAATTTGTTAATGTGGTGTATTACATTGATTGATTTGCGGATATTGAAGAATCCTTGCATCCCTGGGATAAAGCCCACTTGGTCATGGTGTATGATCTTTTTAATGTGTTGTTGGATTCTGATTGCTAGAATTTTATTTAGGATTTTTGCATCTATATTCATCAGTGATATTGGCCTGTAGTTTTCTTTTTTTGTGGGATCTTTGTCAGGTTTTGGTATTAGGGTGATGGTGGCCTCATAGAATGAGTTTGGAAGTTTACCTTCCTCTGCAATTTTCTGGAAGAGTTTGAGCAGGATAGGTGTTAGCTCTTCTCTAAATTTTTGGTAGAATTCAGCTGTGAAGCCGTCTGGACCTGGGCTTTTGTTTGCTGGAAGATTTTTGATTACAGTTTCAATTTCCGTGCTTGTGATGGGTCTGTTAAGGTTTTCTATTTCTTCCTGGTCGAGTTTTGGAAAGTTGTACTTTTCTAAGAATTTGTCCATTTCTTCCTCGTTGTCCATTTTATTGGCATATAATTGTTGATAATAGTCTCTTATGATCCTTTGTATTTCTGTGTTGTCTGTTGTGATCTCTCCATTTTCGTTTCTAATTTTATTGATTTGATTTTTCTCCCTTTGTTTCTTGATGAGTCTGGCTAATGGTTTATCAATTTTATTTATCCTTTCAAAGAACCAGCTTTTGGCTTTGTTGATTTTTGCTATGGTCTCTTTTGTTTCTTTTGCATTTATTTCTGCTCTAATTTTTAAGATTTCTTTCCTTCTACTAACCCTGGGGTTCTTCATTTCTTCCTTTTCTAGTTGCTTTAGGTGTAGAGTTAGGTTATTTATTTGACTTTTTTCTTGTTTCTTGAGGTGTGCCTGTATTGAACTTTCCCCTTAGGACTGCTTTTACTGTGTCCCACAGGTTTTGGGTTGTTGTGTTTTCATTTTCATTCGTTTCTATGCAAATTTTGATTTCTTTTTTGATTTCTTCTGTGATTTGTTGGTTATTCAGCAGGGTGTTGTTCATCCTCCATATGTTGGAATTTTTAATAGTTTTTCTCCTGTAGTTGAGATCTAATCTTACTGCATTGTGGTCAGAAAAGATGCTTGGAATGATTTCTATTTTTTTGAATTTACCAAGGCTAGCTTTATGGCCCAGGATGTGATCTATCCTGGAGAAGGTTCCATGTGCGCTTGAGAAAAAGGTGAAGTTCATTGTTTTGGGATGAAATGTCCTATAGATATCAATTAGGTCTAACTGGTCTATTGTATTGTTTAAAGTTTGTGTTTCCTTGTTAATTTTCTGTTTAGTTGATCTATCCATAGGTGTGAGTGGGGTATTAAAGTCTCCCACTATTATTGTGTTATTGTTAATTTCTCCTTTCATACTTGTTAGCATTTGTCTTACATACTGCAGTGCTCCCGTGTTGGGTGCATATATATTTATAATTGTTATATCTTCTTCTTGGATTGATCCTTTGATCATTATGTAGTGACCTTCTTTGTCTCTTTTCACAGCCTTTGTTTTAAAGTCTATTTTATCTGATATGAGTATTGCTACTCCTGCTTTCTTTTGGTCCCTATTTGCATGGAAAATCTTTTTCCAGCCCTTCACTTTCAGTCTGTATGTGTCCCCTGTTTTGAGGTGGGTCTCCTGTAGACAACATATGTAGGGGTCTTGTTTTTGTATCCATTCAGCCAGTCTTTGTCTTTTGGTTGGGGCATTCAACCCATTTAC
>NW_011494711.1:1789464-1802930 GCF_000754665.1 Bison bison bison | reverse complement strand
AGGTTTCCTGGTTAGGGAAGCTTATGTCGGTGTTCTGATGGGTGGAGCTGTATTTCTTCTCTTTGTTCAGTTGCGCTGTGGGGAGGGAGGGAGGGATGCTGGATTTTTTAAAATTATAATGGTGGAGTCTTTCTTTCTAACCGAATTTGACAGTGCCTATGTGTGTGTGTTGGCAGGGTGGGTGGTGCAGAATGCAGTGTTAGAATGACCTTGTGCCCTCACCAGGCTGCAGTTTGATCTTTGTCTCTTACCCCCATTTTGCTTTTCCAGAGATGTTTCCTATAAGATTTCCTATTGCATTAACACAGTTTTATTTTTTCCCATTCTAAGTTATGTCGAGTCTTACAGATCTAGCTCTGAAGATTTTAAATTTCATACTCCTTGCAAAAAATATTTTCTCTCATAATTATTATTTCCACCCCCCCCCAAGAATAACCTTTTTTAAAAAAGTGAAATGTCCCTAATAAATAAATGCTAGTCCATAAAATAAGACTATGAGCTTTAAAAAGCATGCTACTTTTTCATTTGATTTCTCTCAGCTGAATCAACCTACAAATTTTATTTAAATGGTAAACAGTAGGAAACAGAGTAAGGTAGCCAGTATAGTATGAATACAAAGAAAGCAAATCATATTGTTTGTTTTGTCACGTTTTCTGCAATGTGTTGCTTAGCTTGGTAGAATTTTTTTGCAAATTTTTGAGACAACACATAAGTATAATAGTCCATTTCCAGTACTGACAGAATGAATTCCAATTGATAAACTCAGGTTTTAGCTGCATGTCATAAACCAAGTTCATGAACACAGATAATATCTCTGTTCTCCTACCTTACTTCCTACCAAGAACCAAGCAGTGCTTGGTTAAACTTTCTATTTTAAACTTAAAAACAAAAATTCTTTCTTACCTATGTGTACAACCCCACTTCTCAATTTGGTGGCTTTTGTTGATTTGTCTCTACATACACCCGAGTGAATTTCTTATTTCTCCCTTCTTCGTCCCCAAAGTCAGTTCACTCTCTCTCCCTCTGAGATTCTGGATCAAAGGAGATACTCAGTAAAGATCTTCAATTACTCTTATCCATCCATTCTATTCAAAATATCTTAAAATACATTTATTGTCATTATAATAGCATTCACAAAATTGACAGTGTCTTATTTTTTGTATGGATGTATTTATGTTTAAATAGAGTCTGATATTTTCTTATATATTATATAATATTATATTCCTTTTAGGGTAAGCATGGTATCCCTATAAATTTGAGAAATCAGGTGGTTCCTACAATTCTACACACTCAAATTGTTTCTGGGCCCTGTTTCATCACCTCTTAGTCTACAGATTGGGAAAGTAAGAGAATAATAAAAGTATCTTAAACTCCTTCATCCTCACTACTTTTTTGTTTTTGTTTTATTTTTTTTTTCCCAGAGTGGGGTGAAGATTTAAGCAGATAAGTCATTAATTAACTTGTCCACACAAGAGGGTCTGATGAAGTATACTCTCTGATGCCAAATATTCTCCCAATGCTCAATGTTTAAGGTTCCCAGAGAGAGAGGCCACAGGGCTCTGTACATGTCAAATTCATTGGATGTGTCTTAGTAGCTTTGCCCAGGGTGGCACTTGCTGCATCCAATCTAACTCTCTTTCCCTAAGGGCACAGTTTGAATCAACATTCCTCACTTGTTGAAGACTCCAAGAAGTAATGTGACCACTTAATCTTTACAGCTCAAAATGTGTGAAGTTTTAATCTGCATACCTCTCAAGTCTAAAAGCTATTTTCTGGTTTATGGAAATTTCAAATCATATGGGCAGGCTTAGCTTAATATGTTGCTGCTCCTGCTAAGTCACTTCAGTCATGTCCGACTCTCTGTGACCCCATAGATGTCAGCCCACCAGGCTCTCCTGCCCCTGGGATTCTCCAGGCAAGAACACTGGAGTGGGTTGCCATTTCCTTCTCCAATGCATGAAAGTGAAAAAATGAAAGTGAAGTCGCTCAGTCATGTCCGACTCTTAGCGACCCCATGGACTGCAGCCCACCAGGCCCCTCCGTCCATGGGATTTTCCAGGCAAGAGTACTGGAGTGGGGTGCCATCGCCTTCTCCGAGCTTAATATGTTAAGTGTGTTAAATTGATTTTCTTAAGAATCTCAGAGCACATGAAAAAATCTAGAAGAGAAGAGCTATAGAAACTTCCCATGGAACCATTATATCATCATGGTGATTCATCAACAGACATTTGATGGTCAGTCCAATTATGTGGTACCCACAACTCCCTGGTGGCTCAGAGGTTAAAGCGTCTGCCTGGAATGCAGGAGACCTGAGTTCGATCCCTGGGTCAGGAAGATCCCCTGGAGAAGGAAATGGCAACCCACTCCAGTACTCTTGCCTGGAGAATCACATGGAGGGAGGAGCCTGGTAGGTGACAGTCCATGGGGTCGCAAAGAGCAGGTGGTAGACATCTTGGTTCCAAGACTTTGGGTTAGACTCCAAAGACTATTCATTGGTTTTGATGACTGATTTAGAAATAGGACTAATGGATTTTGGAAGAAGTATCAGAAAGTCAATGGAGAATAAGACCTCTTAATTGTTTGAAGGAAACAGTTCATCAGGCTCAAAACCTGTACAACAACAAAAAAAATCATAAACACTCGGAAAGAAATAATGCAAAGCATTTCAATGACAAAATAACATGAAGAAATTAGAGGATGCATACAGGAGAACCTTATTGGAATGAGTCTTTTGCACCTTGACTCTTTTTCTCAAAATAATTGACATGCCAGATACACATTTTGGGGTAGCAAGTTTTATTTCCCTAAGATATATTGTTAGCCCAGGAAAAGATCAAAAGTCAAAATTTAGAGTATGGTTTCTACTGAACGTATATCAGTTTTGCACCATTGTAAAGTCAAAAAATCCTAAATTGAACCATTGTAAGTAAGTAGGGGACTCAAGTATTTTATTTAGTCTTCAAGTTATAGTCACAGTTTTCTGATGCACTACAAAGAGATTTCTCTGGAACCAAAAGTAATCTGGGATAGTGAGGTTCCAAAGGCCTTGTTCAGCAGATGGCATAGATGTAGGATGGAGAACTGGGATAAAGAAGGAGAAACATGATTTCCCTGCATTCAATTTCAAGTCTTTACATATAGACATAGCCAGTTATTTCTTAGGCTAAAAAGGGGGTGCTCTGAAAGGGGAATGCACTTTCATAATTCCAGATAACATGATTTTCTCAGGCTGTAATAGCAAAATCTTAGGTACTTGTTTGCTCTCCCTGTTATTTGGGTTGTGCATTCAAACAGTTCTTTGTTCTTTGTTCACTCATTCAACAGATATTTTTTGGAATATGTTGGCCAACACAGGCTGTTCTGTGTTGGTAAACTTTTTGCTTGGTCTGCTCACCCCAAATATAAATTACTTTAGGGCATCAGTGCAGTTCAGTCACTCAGTCGTGTCCGACTCTTTGCGACCCCATGGACTACAGCACTCCAGGCCTCCCTGTCCATTACCAACTCCTAGAGATTGCTCAAACTCATGTGCATTGAGTTGGTGACACTACCCAACCATCTCATCCTCTGTAGTCCCCTTCTCCAGCTTTCAATATTACCCAGCATCAGAGTCTTTTCTAATGAGTCAGTTCTTCACATCAGGTGGCCAAAATATTGGAGTTTCAGCTTCAGCATCAGTCCTTCCAGTGAATATTCAGGACTGATTTCCTTTAGGATGGACTGGTTAGATCTCCTTGCAATCCAAGGGACTCTCAAGAGTCTTCTCCAACACCACAGTTCAAAAGCATCAATTCTTTAGCGCTCAGCTTTCTTTATAGTCCAACTCTCACATTCATAAATGACTACTGGAAAAACCATAGCTTCGACTAGATGGACCTTTGTTGGCAAAATAATGTTTCTGCTTTTTAATATGCTGTCTAGGTTGGTCATAACTTTTATTTCAAGGAACAAGCATCTTTTAATTTCATGGCTGCAGTCACTATCTGCATTGATTTTGGAGCCCCCCAAAATAAAGCATGTCACTTTAGGGCATAGATGAGCTAATACTTTCTTTATATTACCCACTCTCCCAAATCAGTTCTTTATATACTGCAAGCAGTTAATGCCTATCTAATTAGTTTAACTAAAATAACATTCAGAAGATGTATGGATTTCAACTGAATCAATGCAAATATTTGAGTAACTCATTTCCACAATAACTTGTCAAAAACTAACATTCTGAATAAATGAGACCAGATATGTGAAAGTTTTATTTCTAAGAGCAGTACAGAAAGACATTAATAGTTGCCTCATCAGTGTCACGCTTGAAAGAGAAGGCTTATTTTGAAGAGACTTGGACACAAAGGAAAGCCCTGAAGTCTTTCCTGAATTGTTCTTAAAACTATAATCCAGGGAAGAAGTTGAAACTGGTAAATAAAGAACTCAGTCAAGTGTCAGGTTTCGGGAACACAAGTTCACTCATAGGGCAATTGTAAAACTTGGTTTGATAATCTTCTTTGGATGGCTCTTTCAGTGCATAGTCCATGTTAGACTATATGTGGCAAATTTTACCCAAATATAGTCAGTTGTTTCAGTGGAAACCTTGGATGACTGGAGACATTTAATGATATCTCACAGTTAAATTAGAGAAGTAGTTAGTGTGCTGTGTCAGGGTCAAAAGCAGGCAACGGCACCCCACTCCAGTACTCTTGCCTGGAAAATCCCATGGACGGAGGAGCCTGGTGGGCTGCAGTCCATGGGGTCCCTAAGAATCAGACACGACTGAGTGATTTCACTTTCACTTTTCACTTGCATGCATCGGAGAAGGAAATGGCAACCCACTCCAGTGTTCTTGCCTGGAAAATCCCAGGCACGGGGGAGCCTGGTGGGCTGCTGTCTCTGGGGTCACACAGAGTCAGACACGACTGAAGCGACTTAGCAGCAGCAGCAGCAGCGTTGGAAAGATGTGTTGGAAGAGCAGAATCTTCTGACTTTGTTCAGGGCCAGGCCTGATTTTATTCATAGAAGCCTGGAGCTTAGAAACACAGTGGGCTGTAGGTTTTAGGGGCTCTCTCAAAGGTGTGTATTGTTCATTTAAAAACTTGTATTCCTGCCCATAAGGAGATGAAGCTCTTCCTGTGGTTGCAGCATGAGTATAGCAGTGCGATGTGTTTAAACGTTTTGAAAACGGGGGTCCTTGTGTCAACCCTGCCATCTCCTGCAACATTCCTTTATATTTTTGACTGAATTTGACTTTAGTCACAGAAAGCAGCTCTTCCTGGTGATTCTGGTGGAGCAGCCACAGAAGATAAAGTGTTTCCCAGGTGTTTTCACGTGCAGTCCTCTTGCTTCTCAAGTCCCAGTCATCTGTATGCTGCCTCAGGGTGTGACAATTTCTTGACTTCTCCTGGAACGTTCCCAAAGAATTTTCACACTAGATTCTGCTTGATGACTGTTCCTCTTGTCAAGGATTAGCTTTTCCTTCCCCATTAGGTATCTGCTAGGTATTACTATTTGATTTCTTTGTTAACCTGTGTAACTTTCTGACTCATGGCACAGGCCATTTCTTCTATCATGCCTCTTTCTAGAACTTACGTTTTAAAGCGCAATCGCGAAATCAGGTTAAAAAACATTCTAAGGACAACCCAAAGAAGGAAGAAAATGATAAACTTTCAAAAGGACATCCAAAGAGATTTGCAATGAAGGCAGATCATTTATTCGTGATGGTGGTAAGGAAGTATATGGATTGATATCATGCATGAACAATCTCAGAGTTTACAAACAGGTTATATTCCAGAACCATTTGTTTGAAATTTGGAAAACATCTGTCATAGAAACAGTGTGTTGATTAGGGATAATGGTGTCAGGTCAATCCACAGAATTTTAGTTAATTCATGCTATGGGCATGAACTGCAACATGCATTGTTCGAACACCTGGGAATAGGAATAAGGAAGCTTGACATTTAGAATGTCAAGAATGTCATTTATAATGTCAAGAAGAAGAATGGCTTTTCCCATTTCCTAAGAATGGCCCTAAGTGAAAATTTGAAACCTGTGAGATTTACCCTGACCTTCCTTCTACAAATCCTCTCTGTTATCCTTCCCTCCACTCAGTAATACCTGGCAGTCCTAGTACACCCTTAACCTGCCCTAAGACACTTGTATCGAGTCACCTCATCCACCATTTCCATGCTGTTTTGAATGATGTACTTCCTTCATTTCCTCCGTTTCCATTTTTCTCAGTATATTTACTTTCAGATAGGTGCTAAGAAAAAATCAACCAGAACCAACTCAATCACACTGAGGCATGGAAAACTAATGATTTCCCTGCAAGTGTTTTTTTTTTTTTTTTTCCAAGACTCTTATTGACCAAAATATATAAATTCAGATGAAATGATGCAGTTACAGCAGTTGAAGGAGTTCTTGATTTGTGGGGCCATGGAAAGCATAATAGAAGCTGGCTAACTTGTAATTCCTACCATGTAACTCAATCTGTGTATTACACCTTGGCTTTTTATTTGTGTTTGTGGTATAGATTCATGTGCTTCAGCTGCTGGTTCTGGCTCTCATACCTCAAGACACCATAAAATTTGTCATTAAAAGCCTTGTGTTTAGGAGTAATTAACAGTACTGACTGAAACAAAGAGGTCCCAAATCTTGATGGATTTGCATGATAAAAGTTTATTTCTGTTCACACAAAGTCCTGAGGAAGTTGGGCAGCTCTTCTCCAAGAGGAGAATCAGGTGGCTCCGTCAGGTCAGTCCTTCAGTTCTAGACTGAGCTCGCTGTTCCAGAGGTAGACAAGACACATGACGTACAGATTCTCTGCCCATTTTGCCTGGCCACTCTCCCTTACCTTGTCCAATCTAACTGCAGGGGAGTCGGAAATGTGGAGGAACATGTGACAAGCGTGGCTGTTAGCACTCTCTGCCACACTCTTATCTGTGGGTCTTTGTCTTTAGAGTAAGCTGCTCATCTTTTTCTTTCCTTCCTGAAACCAAAACATTTGAAGATCCAAAGCTCCTTTCCTCACTTCTTGATACAGCGACACCTATATTGTGTGTGTGTGTGTGTGTGTGTGTGTTAGCCTGGAAAATGCATGGTTCAATTTAATGGCAGTGACCTGAGCAGGAAGGCAATGAGGAGGTGAGAACTAGTGGGGTAGTGTAGGAGATGAGAAGAACTGAGCAGCGCACACAGAAGTAGGAAGCATAGAAAGGTTGTTTGTATGTTGTGTTTCCTAGATCAGAGACTTTTTCTTTGGTCCTCTTCTGTTTGTTTCAATAGCAGCTAGTAAAATCACTCCTTTTTTTCTCTGCCAGTTAACTTCTTCACACAATTTTTCAGATAGAAACAGTAAGTTTAAAAGTGCAGGGACCAAGATGGTTATGTCCAGTCCTTTAAATTTTAAGATAACTATACTAACAAACTCCAAATTTGTAGACAACTGTTTGTATAGTGCAGTTCTAAGATGAAGTGCACACCACGAGGAATTATGGAGAAGGAAGTCACTCCACTTGACTTTGCTTATGTGCTGGTGTGGACTTCCTGGGACTTGCTATGAATGTCAGTTACTTGCGAAGTGGAAAGGGTCATATCTGATATCTTAATGGGCTTAGCTTCTGAGTTTGGCTTCATACTCAGGAAACACTCAGATTCCTGCTTGAGTGGGCATTCCCCTGAACTGGCTAATATGTTCTCACTGTGAAATTTTCTAGCTCCAATGTTTTATTTTGTTTTACTGTGAAGGCTGTAATTCCTCAAATTGATCTAAACTTCTGACTTTGCTTTTAAAGCTCAAACATTTTAAATTTCATTTATTCTATCTTCCTTTTCACAACAATTTCTATTATTTATTTTTAATTTTCCAACCATATTTTTCATATAAGCAAAATAGCTGCATGCTACCAAGAGCACAGAGCAATTGACCTGGCTTGGAAATGAAGATAAAGTTACATGTACATGGAAAAACATGAGTATGGAGGGTTTCTTTCTGTAGCTGAAAGGCCAGTCTTCCAGCTCTCAGACAAGTCTCAATTTCAGATACATTGTATATGGAAAAAAGTTAACTTTACTACCAACAATACAGAGACCTGCTAAATCTGGAAAGTAAGAATTCTTATGTACTTCAGTATTCTACACTTTAGAGTTTTTAGGATACTTTCATCTACTTTATTTCATTTGTTCTTCATAAAGACCTCATGAGTATTTAGGACAGTAGTTTTATGCCCACGTCATAGTTAAAGTAAATGAAATCAGAGGGCTCAGGCATCTGGCTGGGGTCACACCCTCCTTAAGTGGTTGGGTCAGAACTGGAGCCTAGTTCTTCCAACACATGGTGTAGCTTTCCTTGCACTATCACAACCTTCAGTTTTCCTGTCACCATGAGAAGACACAACTGCTAGGAACACTGTTAATTTATTGGCTTTTCTAGAGACAGTTTGCACATCTCTAGGGAGGGTCTTGGAGAAGGCAATGGCACCCCACTCCAGTACTCTTGCCTGGAAAATCCCGTGGACAGAGGGGCCTGGTAGGCTGCGGTCCATGGGGTTGCTAAGAGTCGGACATGACTGAGCATCTTCACTTTCACTTTCATGCATTGGAGAAGGAAATGGCAACCCACTCCAGTGTTCTTGCCTGGAGAATCCCAGGGACAGCGGAGCTTGATGGGCTGCCGTCTATGGGGTCGCACAGAGTCAGACACGACTGAAGCGACTTAGGAGCAGCAGCAGCAGCAGGGAGGGTCTGTCTCTTGACTCTCATTCCCATTTCCTGGAAGGTGGAAATAAGCCTATTCATGCGCTTTTGGTGAGTTCATGGAGTGGGTACACTATAATAGTTAAAAAACATCACTGTCATTCTTGACTCATATCAAAATTCAACCTTTGAGCAAGTCCCTGGGCTCTGTCTCTAAAGCCTATCCTGAATTCGATCACTTCTCATCACCTCTGTTACCACCACATTCTAGTTTGAGGTCTTTCAGGGATCTGCTGACTGCTCTCCCTCCTCCCTTTCTCACTGAGCCCTCTCCGAAATCTGTTCTCATCACAGCAGGCTGACCATCCCCTCCCAAGCTCAAAACCTTCCAAGGCTCCTAATCAACCTCAGAGTAAAATGTGCCACAGGGCTCTACAAAATATGCCCTTGTGAACGTTTTTCTCTACATTTCCCACCAGTCCTCTCTTAGCTTACTTCTTTAGTCCCATTTGCCTTCTTCCTATTTCTTTAATGCGACAAGCCTTCACTATAAGCATTTCATCCTTGCAAATGTTCAGATGTCTGGCTACCCTCCCACCTTGATCTGGTCTCATCACAAAGATGCCTCTGAAATGAGGCTTCATGAGACTATTCTGTCTAAGCTAAGCTGGACCCAAAACACATTAGCACTTTGATCCGTTAACATTGTTTCTTATATTAGAAATATTTTTATTCATTAATTTTCTGTCTTCTGCACTTGTTTGTGAACACCATGAGGGTAGGGGATTTGTCTGAGTTATTGTTATATTTCCAGCACCTAAAGTAATTTGAAATATAACAGGTGTCTAATACACATTTATTCAACGGATAAATTTGTTGAAGAAATGAAAGACTAATGGGGTAAAGCCACTTGGGTTTTAATATGGCTTGGCTATTTCTTACCTTGATTACATTGAATCTATTACCTAACTTTTCTTAGCCTCAGTTTTCACATCTGTAAAGTGGTAATTGCATAGTTTCTGCCTTATTATTGGTTTGCTACAAACATTAGGTGTGATCATTCACATACATTGCATCATAGATACCTGACATAGAATAGGCGCCCAAAACTTTTTGACAACTATTGACTCTGCTACCCATGATAAAATACAATTTTGTTATTCTCAGTGGAGCTTTGCCATTTAGAACATGTGAGCAATGGAACAAGTGACTCAGCTCTTAATTGAAGCTGTACAGAATCTTGGATCTTAATATTTGGAGACTGCACAATTGCCTTTCAATAGGAAATGTGACAAAAACATGTTCAGATTTTATAGGCTATCATTGTTTTCACTATCTGCCAATAACGTGGCTTTCTTTGCAGAGATCTGACTAGGGGCTGTGGAACCCTTCACTTCACCCGATTTAACACCTGGTGTCAGGGGGGCCCTTGTGTTAGATTTGTGGGAAGAGGTTTTGTGAAAATGGAATTACACCCATTTGCTTAAGTGGAGGGCTGAGTCTGGGCGTAGAGCCAGGCATTCTGGGAACAATGGTCCAATTTGCTCTACAAAGCTCCTTGCTTAATGGACTTGTTTAGCAAAGTCCAGCATCACCTCACATTTGTTTGGCCTAGGACTGCCCTCTAGATGTTCAGCCTGAGTGATCCTGGCAACTCACTCTGAGGCTGAAGCTGATGGCTGGCTTTTGACCCTTCCCTGCCTGGTCTTTCCCTCTGACAGAAGAGCTAACACCAACATCTTTTTTGCTGTTAGTTCAAGATGGTGTTGTAGGGCTTCATAGAACCAGTCAACTTCAGCTTCTTTGACATCCAAGATTGGGGCATAGACTTGGATTACTGTAATGTTGAATGGTTTGCCTTGGAAATAAACCACTGAATCACTTTGTCATACACCAGAAATCAACACAACATTGTAAATCAACTATACTTCAATTGTTTATATTAAAAATAAATTAATAATCAAATATAAATAAAATAAATTTGCTACCTAAATCCCACTGTTTGAATAATCCACATTTTTTATTATTTTTGTTTTGATAGACATTTAAGTTGTTTTCTTTTTGGCTACTGTGAATAAGTCTACTATAAATATTCTTAAAATTTTCTTTTTGTGAATATAAGTTTTTGTTTCTCTTGGTTACTCAAAAGAGGGAAATTTGCTCATAGGATAGATGTAGGTTTAAATTTTTAAGACACCAACAGACTCTTCTCCAAAATGGGTACACCATTTTTAACTCTTAACAGTTATGCAGGAGAGTTCCAGTTGCCCCATATCCTCACCAACATTTGGTGCTCTTATATTTTTAAAATAATTAATTTAAAAATATCAAGCATGACATTTATATGTTTAATGATCATTTATTTGTAATTTCTTCTCCATTGAGTTGTCTGTTCAGATCTCTTAAACATTTTAATGAGGTTCTTTGACTTTTCATTGTTGAGTTTTGAATCCTTTAATATGTTTTGTTTTTTTTATGAAATATGTGTGTTATAAATGTTTTTCCCAAACTGTAGCTTATCATTTTTTTCTCTTTTTTATTTTTTAATTATTATTATTATTTTTTTTACTTTACAATATTGTATTGGTTTTGCCATACATCATCATGCATCCGCCATGGGTGTACACTTGTTCCCCATCCTGATCTTATCATTTTAAAAAGTTGCTTTTTAGTTTTGAGTTTAATTTATTAATTTTTTTATAGATAATACTTTTGGAGGATTGTTTCAAGAAACCTTTCATTGATGAAATTGCAAAGATATTTTATATTATTTCTAAGAGATTTATAGTTCAGGACTCTGATAAATTTGAATTTGTGTGTGGTATGCATGTGTGTGTAATAAGATAGAAGGCTGAGATTCATTTATTTTACATACAGATACAGATATTTAGTTCTTCCAGCAAAATTTGATAAAAAAAAACTTGAATTAACCTGATACTTAGTTTCTCCATTTTAAATAAACACTTTAGATGTTTCTGATGTAGGACATACTAGAATTGTTTAATATATACTGCTGAAGAGGAAAGCTAAACAAGTGTTTATTTTGCATTCTAATGGAGAAAATTACTAGCAGTGGAATAACATTATCCATAATAACTAAAAGAGACTAAATTTTCTCAAGCTTTTGCTGATTTACCTCCATTAAAATGAGTGTATTTTATCTGGTTTAATCTTTGTAACAGTGCTATGAAGTAGATATTACTATCTGCTCATATATGAAGATATAGAGGCTCACGAGCTTCATTCACTTGTCCCAAGACACTCTTTAGTAAATATTGAAGCTAAAATCCAAATTCCAGTTTTCTGACTCTAGAGCCACTCTCTTGATCACTGTGTTCTTTGCCTTCTTTGGTATGCTGACTTTATTTTACCACTCACATCTGAATGTAATGGCTCCTTAATGCTGTGGTCCTCAAACATTTTTCTGTCAGGTCTACTACGTACTCATAAATTACTGAGGACCTCAAAGAGCTTTTTATAATGTGAGTAATATCCATTTACATTTGTTGTATTAGAAATTAAAAGTGAAAAACTTTCAAAATGGTGATTAATTTATTTAAACAATAATAATAATGAATCCATCACAGGCTAAGCTACATAATGCACTTTAATAAAAAGTATGTTCCAGGAAAATAATTAATGAGAAAATGGCATTGTCTTACATTTTTGCAGATCTCATTAATATCTGGCTTAATAGACAATATCAGTATTCTCATATATGTTTCTCATTCAGTTTGTTGAGATATGTTCTTTTCATTGAAGTAGAGTATATGAAGAAAATCTGGCCACACACCTAAATGTGGTTAGACAATAAAATAATTAATAGTCTTTTCATTTTGAGTAATAGCCAGATGATTATGGCTATTCTTTGATACTATATCAAACCCAGACAAATGGTGTTTTTTAAAATACTATTACTTAAATTTGTTGCAGCATGGAATCCAAAACCATAGTTCACATCAGTGAGCCTTTGTACTCAGTGTTGGTGAATATTTCATCCATGCATGATTGTGTAAAAATATGCATTGGTTGTTTGGAAAATGTCCAGTTACTTGCCATGCAGATTCTTATGAGCATGAAAATGTACAGCTTAGATCTCCTACTGCAGGAAATATAAGTGAAATATAAGCATCTGCTACTGCCCTTCTGGATGTCTACAACAACATTTGTACAAAAGTCATGCTTCTGATTGCTAGTCTCAGCTAAGGAATGAGCGTAACAAAATTAGTAAAGTTGTTCCATCCCTGCAAATTATAGACATCCTTAAACTGCTGGCTTTGGATCCATCACTTGCTCATGGCTTGGCAGGAACATTCCTGGGATGCACTGTAGTCTGAAGCTCTCCCTACCCCATCCATGTTCTTTCCTCTCACCTTCAAAAGTGTCAGACCTGTAGTCTGAAGGCTTTCCTTTCCTTCTCTGGCTCTCTGTCTATCCTTCAGAGGTATTTTCAGTAACTTTGTATGTCTAATCTCATTTTAGCACCTGCTTTTGAGGAAGCTAGAACTAATAAGCAAGTATCTAAATGTTGACATATTTTATAATAGACTATCTAAATTCACATTGGTAAGTATCACCCCCATCTTATCAGGAAAGTTTAAGCACTGAAGAACTGTCAAATACAAAATGAGAAATAGGAGTTTTTGAAAATTCTAAAATTTACTTGAAATTTTGAATTTTATCTCTTGCAACATATAGTCAGTTGTTTTATGTTAAGTAGCTGCTGCTGCTAAGTCGCTTCAGTCATGTCCGGCTCTGTGCGACCCCATAGACCGCAGCCCACCAGGCTC
>NW_011494711.1:1759509-1789364 GCF_000754665.1 Bison bison bison | reverse complement strand
GTGAAAGTGAAGTCGCTCAGTCGTGTCCGACTCTGTGCGACCCCATGGACTGCAGCCTACCAGGCTCCTCCGTCCATGGGATTTTCCAGGCAAGAGTACTGGAGTGGGGTGCCATCGCCTTCTCCAGTGTAAAGTAGCAGGCTTACTCTATTCAATTATGTGAAAATTTCGGCCAAATTCCCAATCTGAATAACTATAGTTTACCTGTCAGTAGTTCTTTCTAGGGAAAAAGTAGCTAGTTCAACTTACAACTCAACCATACAAGGGTTTTTCCTTGAGAAAATCACTGGACTGAAGAATTCAGCAGAAGTATGTTTGATCTATCTGTGCCATTTCATCATATATAGATGCGTCTTGAAGGTCAAAATTTAATAAAATTAATATTTTTTTTACTGCTTCCTCAGGGACATTCCTAAGTAGAACTGGCATTATATTTACTGCAAGTGTTTAGCAGCGAAGAACACAACGACTAGTAATAGTGTTTGTTGCTATTGACTTTATTTATACTCTGACCCCAATCATTTTGCCCATCATTATTTTTGCTCTATCAGTGCAAAAGTCGACACAGTGAGAAAGGGAAATGACTCCTTAGTAATATAAAAATAGTTTTGAGCTCATAGACCCTCTGAAAGGACTATGAAACTCCCAGGTGTTCACAAATTATATTCTGAGAAACGTTTCATGGAGATATCAAAACTTTATTGAGTACCCAGTAAGTATAAAACTTCTTTTTAGCTTCTGAGGATGCAAAGGTGACAATGCCAAATACCTGCTCTCAAGGAACTCTGGCTTTTTAAAAGTCATTAAATAAATATATTAGATTTAATAGAGTGTACTTGGGAGGCAGACAAAGGATATTTGGTTCCAGCTGTAAGGGTCAGAGGAGTCTATGCCAGGGTGACAGCAGGAAGGTGATTGCCGAAGCAAGACTTGAAGATTGAGAAATGACTCACCTGAAAAATAAAGGACGTTGATATTACAGGAAGAGGGAAATACTAATGCAGAAATATACAGGCATGGCAGAGTATGGTATGTTTTTGTTAATACAATTATCTGAAAAATAGTAAAAACATTATTTTAGTCTACCTCAAGGATCCCAGAAAGTTTTAGTTACATATTTTGCTAGAATTTTGAATTCTGTGTTATTACTTAACTAAGTAAATCATTGTAGGGCCCCTTCCCTTGTGCCAGGTACAGTGAGAAACACAGCCTTACATTGTGACCCCTTTATTTTCCTCATGGTGGTACATCTTAGTCACTTCATGGAACACTTTTTCTGGTTTTGTCTTTATGTTTTAATAGGATCAAAAAATATGAACCATCTGAATATCTCCCTTGTCATTCAAATATGACCAATGTCATCATTAAGAATTATGTTGTCCTCACATACATGCAGTTCAAATGCCCACATTCTCCAGTAGCTCACATTTGCTTTATTTAATATGTATAAAACCATGAATCTTGAAATCCAAGCTCTTGTGTTTCCAAACATGCTTATGATTCGCTAAACCATAAAGAAAGTGGATGCTTTCGATCAAAAACCCACAGTGCAAATAAATGTATTAGTGTGGTGTGTATTGAATGTTTATTTATGCAAACCCAAGATTGCTAGGGAGAGTTCACCAAACAAATCACTATGATTCAGATGTTTCCTAACAACCACCTGGGGGAGGAGTGCGATCTTCTCATTTAGTCTTAATCACTGGCAATCAGGGACATTTGACAACTGGGAAATATCACAGAAATTATTAGAAGAGCAAACATAAAACATCATAAGGGATAGAAAGAAATACAGTCTTCCCTGTGCCAGGGATTTATGTACAGTTGCTTAAAATATTTAAAAGATCTTGTCACATCCCTTCCCAAACTATCAGGTTTAAATCCAGGTTATCTTTTTAACTAAAGTCCTGCCCAAAGGAATCATAGGCTCTGGCAGGCCAAGTCTTTTTATATGCAAAAAGTAAAAAAAAAGATAAATAAAAAGATGAATTTTAATACTGATATTTAAGTTTGATTTTGTATATCTCCTCAATATTCGGTGCCTAGGTGGAAGTGTCAACTTTGTAGTCTCTCTTTATAAACAGGTAAATATTTCTAGACCAAGAAGTTTCCAAGTGCTGTCACCTGAGCTCTTGTGTGAAAGAACATCAGAAATCATAACAAGTAGCGCTTGTTTCATGAGCTTCCATGGTAGAATTTCTGAGGCCTAGGATGTTCTCTTTGCTCTCCTCCTTATTCTAAATATTTTTAAACATGTGGAATTGTATTAAGGTAAACAATAACAATAGGAAATGAATGGGGACAGTAAGTCACATGAATGCAGTCTGGGAGTGTATGAAAAAAAGAAGGGTAGGCAAACTGCTGTAACAATGGCTCCAAAAATCTTAGTGGCAGTGTTTAGATGTGATGCCAAAAACACAGGCAAAAAAAGTGAAAATAAATTTAATAGGACCGTACCAAACTAAAAAGTTTCTGCACAACAAAGGAAACAATCAAAAATTTAAAAAACAGTCTAGGGACTGAGAGAAATATTTACAAATTATGTATCTGTTAAGGGATTAATACCGAAAATATAGAAGGAACTCATACAACCTAACAGCAAAAAATTAAGTAACCAATTAAAAAAATGGGCATCGGACCTGAATAGACATTCTTCCAAAAAAAACATATAAGTGACCAATGAAATACAGCACCCTTCGCTTGTTAGGATAAAAGAAAAAAAGAAAAGAAAGTGAAGTCAGTCAGTTGTGTCCAACTCTTCGCGACCCCATGGACTGTAGCCTACCAGGCTCCTCTGTCAATGGGATTTTCCAGGCAAGAATGCAGAAGTGGGTTGCCATTTCCTTCTCCAGGAGATCTTCCTGACCCAGGAATTGAGCCCAGGTCTCCCGCATTGTAGGCAGACGTTTTACTGTCTGAGCCACAAGGGAAGTCCTCTTGTTATGATGGTCATTATCAAAAAGTCAAAGATAACAAATGTTGGTAAGGCTGTGAAGAAAAGGGAAACCTTATATGCCATGGGTCAGAATATAAATTGGTGCAGCATTTAATGCAAGTTCATGTGCCAATGCACAGTGAGGCCAAACAAACTGAAATGGAGTTTGGAGCAGAGAAAGTTTTATTACAAGGCCATGCAGAGATGAGATGGCTCATGCCCTGAAAAGCCTTGAGCTCCTCAAAGGGTTTCCGCAAAGCATTTTTAAAGGGTAGGTGATATACAATGGACTATTACTCAGCCATAAAGTGAAACAAAATTGGTACATTTGTAGAGATGTGGATGGACTGACCTAGAGAGTGTCATACAGAGTGAAGTAAATCAGAAAAAGAAAAAGAAATACTGCATATTAATGCATATATGTGAATTCTGAAAAAAAAAATGGTATAGATGGTCTTACTTTCAAAGCAGAAATAGAGACAGAGATGTAGAGAACAAATACATGGATACCAAGGGGAAAGGTGGAGATGCCATAAACTGGGAGATTGGGATTGACATATATACACTATTGATCCTGTATGTAAAATAGGTAACTAATGAGAACCTACTGTATAGCACATGGAACTCTACTCAGTGCTCTGTGGTGTCTTAAATGGGAAGAAAATCCAAGAAAAAGAGGGGATACATGTACATGTATATGTATTCATTTTTCCATACAGCAGAAACTAACACAAAATTGTAAAGCAACTATATTGCAATAAAAAAAAGGGCAGGTGAGGGGGTTTGCAGGGTACGTGATCAATTTGTGCACAATTCTGATTGGCTCACAGTGAGGCAGCAGTCCTTAGGCTCCAGGAAGCCTGGGGTTTTGTGCTTATGTTCATCAAGTAGTTCTTCCATTGGCTAGGGGTTTTCACATCTGCAAAACAACTCAAGAAAGTTGCATCAAATATTATTATCTGTGTACTTCATAGAGGAGCTGAAGTAGAGCGTATGGGGGAAGGCTTGTTCCAGGAAGCCTGGGAAGGTTACACAGCCACTATGGAAAACAGTCCTCAAAAAATTAAAATTAGAACTACCATATGATCCAGCAATCCTACTTCTGGCTATCTATCTAAAGGAAATCATTTTAATATCTTAAAGAGATATCAGTACTCTTAGGTTCAGTGCTATTCAATAGCCAAGATATGGAAACAATCTACATGTCTGTTGATGAATGAATGGATAAAGAAATATACATATATAATTCAGTCTTAAGGAAATTATATGATATGTGACAATATGGGATGAACCTGGAGGACATTGTGCTAAGTGAAATAAGCCAGATACAGAAAGAAAAATACTACATGATCTCACTTATATGTGGAATCTAAACAAGTTGAACTTATGAAAGCAGAGGGTAGAATGGTGGTTGCTAGAGGATATAGTGAGGGGAAAATGGGTATAAGCTTTCAGTTATAACATGAATAAGTTCTGGGGATCTAATGTACAGCATAGTGACTATAGTTAACAATACTGTGTATACTTGCAATTTACTAGCAGAATAGATCTTAAATTTTCTCACCACACACATACACAACGGTAATTATATGATCTATATGTTAATTATTTTGATTGTAGAAATCATTTCACAATGTGCACATATATCAAAACATCACATGGTATATCTTAAATATATACAATTTGTATTTGTTAATCATATCTCAATAAAGCTGGGCAGAAATCTCAGTGACTAAATAAACTGAAAGTTTATTTGTCACACAGGCTGGATCAATGTGATTTGGTGATGGTGGTAGTGAGGAGGTATCCTGTTTTATGGACCCACAGTCCTTCCATCAAGGATGCCTACATATCTTAGGTTTTTGGAATTCACTGCTGGACTCTCTGCCCCTACCTGGCAGGAAAAGAAACAGAGTTGCTTGTGAAGTTTGAGCAGCCAGGCCTGAAGATATATATAGCTCCCTTTTGTTCCTGTTATTGGCCAGATCCAAGTCTCAGGCCCCCACATAACTGTAGGGGAAGTTGGAAAGTCTGGCCTAGTTGTGCCCTGGAGGAAGTAGAAGCAGAGTTTGACATACACATTTTGTTGGCTACATATTGTCTGAGTGATAGTTCATAGTATTAAGGGTAGGTTGCCTATAGAAAAACCCCAAATCTGTGCTGCTAGGCATACATTCATAATTTAGTTCTGAGCAGTGCATTGGTGAGACACTCAGTATGCAAAACTAAGCAGAGAATATAACAGAGATACATCACAGTCTCTCCCTCAAGAGCTTACCATCTCCTACTAGCTAACACATTGACTTTCTCATCAGCTGTCTTCATTCATCCCTAAGCTGCTGACAGCATAGGAACAGGAAGGAAGGGAAAGCCAGCACTTGTTCCCATTCGCTATCCCAGAGGTAGCTCCAGCAATAGACATGTATATCAGCTTATCTTCTGTAGCTGTCTTAGGGATAATCCCGAAGAATGTGTTTTTTTTATATTTTATAGTGCTACATGTTTTTAAAAGTGCTTACATATACTGGTGAAGAGGACTTGAAATTACCTGTGTGACCTTAGGCAAATGACTGAAGCACTCAAGGTTAATTTTTAATGAATAAAATGAGAATGAGAAAAGAATATACCTTTTAGGGTAATTGTGGAAATGAAATTTATAAACAGCAAAATGCCTAACCCACCATAGTAAAAAAGGTGTTATTAACTAGTGTTTTCATTTTTATTTGACTTTAAAAATAACCCTGTGGAGTAGATTTTATTTTATAAATGAGACTACAGTTCAGAGAAGTGTCTAGAAAAAGGTTGCTCAACTGAGTAATCACAGAGACAGGATTGATTTCTAGATCAGTGCCTCTTCATTGATCCATGATTCCTTTCAAGACCTACAAGTTATGGAATACTTTTGAGGATCATTTACTTTCTTCTATATTAAAAAGAAACTGGACTGACCTCTTTAATAAAATGGAAAAGCAAGTACTACTTCCTCTGTGTAACCAGCCATGACAGTTTTCATAAGCATGAAATTTTAGGTTACAGGCAGCATATTATCCAAACACCTGTACTTTGCTGCCTTTGAATAAAGGTTGCTGTAGTTTGCAGATGGTGTGGAAAGAAAAGAGTGGGTGTAAGATTTGGAATTGCTATGTTCTAGTATTTGTTCTGCAGGTGGCCAGCTGAGGTGAGAGAAGTCATCTCGCCTCTCTTCAGTTTTTCATCTTTAAAACAGATTTCTGCAATGTCATGTAGTCACTAACACCCTGCCAATGGAGCATAAAGCAAATTGAGTAAGAAGACAATGAAAACAAAGCAGTTTGAAATTAGAAGTGAATTCTAGTCATGTTTAGATCCAGGCTGCCAAATCTGTCCTCTGATCTTAGGCCACTTTGCTGTTAGTAGAGATTAAACCCTTCAGCATCCTTAGAAAGTAGGGAGAGTCTGAATAGTCTCTGTTGCCATGGTAGAGGATATTCTGAACATATGAAATGTGTCTATGTTGAGGGTCTAATTATGAACAAACCAGGATTCATATTCTACAAGTATTTCTGTGCCCCCATAGAAACAGACATGGCTCTGGTAAGTCTATGAGTTTAATTGAATAAATTTGTTTTTTTAAATAATTGTATTTATTTATCTATATTTCTTTTTGGCTATGCTGGTCTTCAACGCTGCGTAAGGCTGCTCTTTAGTAGCGGTGCACTGCTTCTCACTGTAGTGGCTTTTCTTGTTGCAGAGCACGGGGTCCAGGGCACGTGGGCTCAGTAGTTGAGGTTCCCAGGCTCTGGAGCACAGGCTCAATAGTTGTGGCTCACGGGTTTAGTTGATCCAAGGCACGTGGGATCTTCCCGAATCAGGGATTGAACCAGCATCTCTTGCATTGTCATGTGGATTCCTTACAGCTGAGCCACCAGGGAAGCCCTAATTGAATAAACTTTTATACATTGTACACTTTTATACAATTAACTTGCTATCCTCTAAAATGTCATTGTGACCATCATAGAGACTTTTACTTTGTTTACTAAAAATACCAGGGAATACCATTCTTTTCAAAGAAAAAAGACTGTTACTGATTTTAAGATTAGGATGGAAATTCTGTTATCTTATTGAAATAATATAGTTACATTTCAATCAAAAATGTTACAATTCAATTGGAGTTGATAGTCTTTTTTATTCTGCAAAATCAAGTTGGCAGATAAGTGCTGGTGAATCTAAAGATTTTGAGGGAGAAAAATAGTTGATTAAAAATTCTACTATTATATCTGTTTAAAAAGTACAAAAAAGTCAGATGCTTATTTCATCATTAATCTTTCAAGTAATTTATTTTTACCTATGAAGAAACTGAGGCACAGAGAAGTCAGACTAATTTGTCACAGAGGACAGGATAATGACCTGGATATGCCAGATTCCTGATGGGCCCTCTTCTCATAAACTGCATTTTGGTACATTCATCTTGAACTTGCTTTAGTGTGAAGAAAAATTTTTTGTGAAGGATTTTATTATCAGAGTATCAGTAGAGAGAAAGTGAATCTTGGGGAATAAAAATAGATGGATAGTTAAATGATTCAGTCTGAACCTAAATCTCAGTTGCTAATCTGTAAAATATGTAGAACACACAGACTTGTTTCCAGGATTGTCATGAGATTTAAATGAGATAGGAGATCAAAAGTGCTTGGGACTTAGTTGGATTCAACAATATTCAGTTCATTTCCTTACTAATAATATTAGCTCCTATTTGTGTACATTCTGTGTCATAATCTGTGCTTAAACTGCCATGAATCATCTCATTAATTGCTTGGAACATGAGGAAATTGAAGCTTCTGGAAATTAAATCCAGTCCCAAGGTCAACAAGTCAGAGAGAGTTTCCTGTTTTAGATATCCTTGCCCACTAGAGACAATGCTCTTCATCACAATGCACAATTTTTCCCCTGGCGCTGCTGTAACACATGATCACAGATCTAGTGGCTTCAATAGCAATAATATATTCTCCTATGGTTTTGGAGGACAGAAATCCAAAATCAGTTTCAGTGGGCTAAAGTCAAACTGGAGGCAGAGCTGATTGCTGCAGGAGGCTTTAAGACAGATTGCATTGCTGGCCTCACCCAGTTTCTGGAGGCTGTCTGAATCCTCTGCTCAGGACCCCTTCCTCTGTTCACAAAGCCAGCTGTGTAACTTGCTTCCTTGTCATATTGCCTTTTTCTGTTTCCCTCATTTAGGATACTTCAGATTACATTTAAGGCCCATCTGGATAAATCCAGAATAATCATATCTCAAGATTTTTAATTTAATGATGTTTCCAAAGTCCCTTGCGCATAAGGTAACATTTACAAATTCCAAAGACTAGGATCCATGTACTACACTATGTTACCTTATTTTCTTTTCCTTTCCTGTTATATAGTAACCAAGCTTTGGCTTTATCTTCGATTACCATGCCCTGATTGGGTTAAAATCCATCCCTTGATTGATTTGTTTAACAAACAAAAAACAAACACTTACTTTGGAGGGAGGTGCCAAGATCCACAGGCGGAGAGCACTCAGATAGGACAGGTGGGTTCTGGACTTTCTGTTAGGTTAAAGCTTCCTGTGAAGCGGGCACCCTTGCTCGTATTTCAACAGCTGAGCACACCAGGCCTTACTCATCTCAGCTTTGAAAAAGGTTAAATATAGGACTCCTCCCTGACCCATGATATTAACTGGTATAGGTGGATTTGAGTATCTACAAACATGGCCAGAACTGACTCCAAAGTGTCTTTTCCTGAAAATTTTAAATTTTCCTCTCTCATTCTAAGAGCTCTGTTTATATTTCTGGAAAGCGGTCGGTATGTTTTGTTAATGGCAGAGATGGGATCTTAAAATCCTTTCATGATTCACTTCAGACAGATCATTCTGTAAATTTTATATCTATTTTCTATCACCTGTTCATCTAACTTTTTATTTGTATTTAAATATAAACTTGAGGAGTTTCATAATGTTTTTAATTCTTGATGTCTAGATAAAGTAAGGCAAACTACCTACACTGTTCCTTTAAATATTTCTCATAATATAATCTGATTCCTGTATTCTTGTTAATTTTTATCATAAATGATAATCTAAAGGATTTTGAGTTTTTTTTAATTAAAATTAATATATTAAAAAAAAATCTGTAAGCCTGCCATTCCATGAAATAAAACAATAGATTTAGTTTTTCCTCTTGCTTTCCTGGCAATTCAACAATCTGACTCAATCCCATTTGTTCATTTTCAAGATACATAATTGCTTTCTGCCGTCTGCAGACAGAGGGGGCTGCATAAATGAACTTGAACTTCATTGTTCTTTCATCTTAGGCTATCACCCCTACACTGAAGGACAGTTAATGGAACAGCCCAGTAAAAGGAGCCCAAGCCAAATGTTGGTATTAAAACCTACTTGAACAAGACATACATTCTTTCCTTTTCCTTCAGCCTCATGCAAATCAGGCACCTGGATTCCTGCTTTCTCTGTGTTTTGAGGACCCAACCCTCTACTTTGAAGATACTGTCTTTCAGGGCCTCTGTTTGCCATAGAATGACAAAATCCTACATTTCCTCCCAGAACAGTGCAGCATGTGTTCTTACAGGTGGTCAGAGCATATTTCTCACATTTGGAGTCTTTACGTCCTCTCTCTGTTATGTTGCCAGGATTGATTCTTGAACTCTTTTTTCTGATTTCTTAAAGGCTCTTGGCACTGTTCTCATTCATTTGGCTTAGCTGATTTTGCCCCCACCGTATCTCTTAGTATGATCACATTCATTTGTTTAGAATCAAGGGGATTTGGTACTCTTGAAATGATGACTTGTACTTGGCGATCACACTCAGTTTCATTTGTTTATAATTTTATGTCAGTGGATTTAAGAGTTTGTTGGCCTTTTCTGAGCCTTTCTTGTTCTTTTTTTTCCCCCTGAGAGTTGTGTTGTCTCTTTGAGAAGAGAAAACTGCATGTGACTCAGAATGTATTAGATTGGTGCAAACATAATTCTGGTTTTTGCATTGTTGAAATTTGCCATTTGATATTGGAATATATTCTAAAATATTTTGTTAAACACCATTTTAATGCATATTTCTCACTTTGTTTTTTTGTTATGACTTATTACTTGCCGTTTATTTTATATTTATTGTGCACTATAGAAATGATGTTAGACAGAAAATTCAAGAGATTTGATTTTCTTCTGCAAGTTCAAAATGGGTCATAAAGCAGCAGAGACAACTGGCAACATCAACAACACATTTGGCCTAGGAACTGCTAATGAACGTACAGTACAGTGGTGCTTTGAGAAGTTTTGCAAAGGAGATGAGATCTTTGAAGATGAGGAGCATAGTAACCAGCTATTGGAAGGTGACAACAACCAATTGAGAGATATCACTGAAGCTGGTCCTCTTAAAACTACACCACAAGTTGCTGAAAAACTCAGTGTCTACCATTCTATGGTCATTCTGCATTTGAAGCAAATTGGAAAGATGAAAAAGCTTGATAAGTGGTGCCTCATGAGCTGACAAAATTCTTTTTTAAAGTTGTTTCAAAGTGTCATTTTCTCTTATTCTATACAACAACAATGAACCATTTCTCAAATCAGATTGTGATGTGTGACGAAAAGTGAATTATATATGACAGTCAGCAAAGACTAGCTCAGTGGTTGGACTGAGAAGTAGCTCCAAAGCACTTCTCAAAGCTAAATTTGCACCAAAAAAAAAAAAAAGTCATGGTCACTATTTGGTGGTCTGCTGCCAGTCTGATCTATTACTGCTTTCTGAATCCCAGTGAAACCAGTACACCTGAGAAGTATGCTCAGCAAATCAATGAGATGAACCAAAACCTCTAACACCTTGCAGCCAGCAATGTTCAACAGAAAGGACTCAGTTCTTCTTCATGACAACCTCCAACTGCATGTTGCACAACCAATGCTTCAAAAGTTGAACAAATTGGGCTAAGAAGTTTTGCCTCATCTGCCATATTCACCTGACCTCTTCCCAACCAACTACCACTTTTTCAATAGTCTTGACAACTTTTTGCAGGGAAAATGCTTCCACAACTGGCAGGAGGCAGAAAATCCTTTCCAAGAGTTTCTTAAATCCCAAAGCATGGATTTTTACACTACAAGAATAAACAAACATTTCTTGTGGGCAAAAATGTTTTGATTGTAATGGTTCCTCTTTTGATTAATAAAGATGTGTTTGAACCTAGTTATAATGATGTAAAATTCACAGTCCAAAATCACAATTACTTTTGCACCAATCTAATAGATTTGGTCTCTAGTTGACCGATTTTTACAGGTGACTTCAAGAGTCTCTCCATTTTCCTATTTATTCTGGTCTTGTGTACCTCAAGCTACTATAAGAATTGATGTCTGTGTAGCAGTTGCTAGAGTTCAGGGCTTTGGAAGGGAAGGCATGATATTAATAGTGATATAAAACTTTGTATAGAGATGATAAAATAACCTATCAAAAATAAAACAAAAAGACAAAAAAAAGCCCACAAAGCCTGAGATAGTTTTGACTGAAAATACCAAGGAGTGAGGATTACTCATTCCTGAGAATAATAACACATTACAGTCCAGCTTCCTGGAGAAAAATTCAAGATAGAGGTGATCTGAGGTAAGATTTCAAAATTCTAAGATATGTTACTTCAAGAAGTTGATTAGCATCTACCCCTTCTTGGTAGGGTTCAGAGGGTAGTCTGCCTACAAGGCGGGTGATCCAGGTTCGATCCCTGGGTCAGGAAGATCTCGTGGAGAAGTAAATGGCAACCTACTCCAGTATTCTTGCCTGGAGAATCCTCAAGGACAGCAGAGCCTGGCAGGCTGCAGTCCATGGGGTAACCAAAATTAGACACAATTGAGCGACTTCATTTTCACTTTTCAAAACAACAATAGAACAAAGAACATTTCATTATCCTTTAATGGAAGTTTGAGGGTAGTTAAAATTTCTGGAAGACATTTATTATCTGTTCAGTTTGAATAAGCTGTGCATTATTTGAATTTTTGCTTTCAATGGGGAGAAAGTAGACACAGGAAAGGAAAACTAGAAGGAAGGGAAATGTCTGAGTAACAAATAAGATGTTGGTTTACAATTTTTTATTTCAGTAAAACTCTTCCAGCTGCTTTTTAAATTTATAACTTTTCTGTTTTGTTTGTTTGTTTGTTTTTGTAGAAGAAACACATTATCTGAAAGTTTCTGTCAACAATGGCCAGGAATTTAGACTCCTAATATTAGAAGACATGCTTAAGGAAAGTAAACTAGAGGAACCTAAAACATGAAAGAAGGTCAAGAAATTATGTTACGGTAGTTTGGTAAAGACCATGTTGTGGGAGATAATGCTAGAAAAGAGAAAAGGCATGAGGTATTGAATGGGGAGTTAAGAGAATTAAATGGGGGGAGGGTACATGAAATATGGATTATAATAAGCTATATGTTTTCTGCTTAAGAATAGTTAAAAGATCTTAAGTTATCCAAAGAGGGTGAGATTCCTTTAAAATGTTATGTATAATTATTGTAGTAATTATTAACTTGTTTCCTTTTTAAAGATGCTCTATTATAGCCTTACTTTCTTATTTCTTGGCTAATAAACTGTGATCCAGCTGTAGGACATGAAATGGTAAGATGGTACTTACAAATCTGGAGCCAGCATAGAGTAGTGATTAGGAGTAGCACTTTGGAGTCAGAGAGTCCTGCCTCTTCCACTTCCCTTGGAAAAATTGCTAACACTCTCTAAGATTGTTTCTTCATCTATAAAATCAGTTTTAGTAATACCTACCTTATAGTGTGTCTTTAAGAGATGTTCTAAGGATTAAATGACAAAATCTGTGAGTTGTCTGACATGCAATAAGTGCTCAAATGTTATGATTGCTACTGGGCTTATTGCTGTTGTTTCTAAATATTTAAGTGAAATCATATTCTGTGAAATATCTGAGTGGTATGTGGTAAAGTGAAACATTGAAATTATTTTTTTTGTCTGTTTGTTTTTGTGATAATTTTTTAATGGTGAAAGGAAAAAGTAATCATTTCTCTGAAATTTTGAGCATATATACATAATTTGCCATGATTTACATACAATATATGTCTTAGCAAGTTAAGTGCTTAAGATACTGAATTTTCTCCATATTTTCACCACATAAACTTTTAAAAAATAGTTTATATTAGAGTATAACTGATTAACAATGTTGTGTTAGTTTCTGGTGTACAGCAAAGTGATTCAGTTGTACATCCACATGTATCTGTTGTTTTTCAATTTTCTCAGTTAGGTTATTACAGAAAATGTTAAATGAAAGTTAAATAATGATTAAATATGGAGTGGATGAACAAAAGGTTCAGAGGAAAAACGTAAATCAAAGGCAACCTTTTCCTGAATGTTGATTGGAGAAAAACACATTTTTTGGCTACAGCAAGCAAAGTTATATGCCTGAGATCTAAACCCTTCAACAGGTCCATGGAGCCAAAGCTCTGTGAACGTGCCACCTCCAGCCCAGGTCATCTAAACTGTCCCAGATCTATGACATGCCAGTAGTGAGAGTCGGTGCTCACCAGGTCAGGAAATGTGAATCAGAAAAAGGATGTGATCCTGGCAGAGAACACCTTCATTAGGGTGATCATTTATGGAGCTTATTTTGAACTTGAAGAAACCTGGTACCTATTCATTGATGATAATACACCTGAAGTTATGGGAGAGAATAGCCCTGGCAGGTAGGTAGGAACACACATTTCCAGTTAGATTTTGCCGATAATGTGCTAGAAAGTTGTTTCTGAGGCATATAAACTCTCAGAGCCTTAGTCGCCCTTTCTGAGGGAGAAGATTGAACAAGATGACCTTTGAAGTTTCTTTTACTTTTTTTTTTTTTTATCAGCTAGTCTATTAGACTATAATTAGTCAGTTTGTTAGTCTCTGTGATTGCACATTTGCAATGCACAATTGTTTCACTGGAGATTTATACCTTTTTAGCAATAAAACAATTTCCCCCCCCATTAGCTGATCCTCATTAATGTTAAAAATATGAATAGGAGATTCAACTTAGGGTTTTCCAAGTTAATTGAATATTAGCTAATGAGTCAACAGAGTTCAAATGGTTAACATATAGGGTTAAAACTTTTAATCTCATTCACATTTATATAGGGATTTTTTTTTTAAGAAGGTAAATATTTATGGTGAGCAAGTAAGGCAGAGTGAAAGTATTTGCATGTAGCTGTGTCTGAACATTTGGGAAAAGTTTAAAATTTTAAAACCAGAGGCCACAATGATTAATTACTTTTGTCCCAAGTTGTTTACTAAGAATATGAGATTCTATTTTTTATTTATTTATTTTTTTTAGTAGACAAACATTTTTGCTGTTGTTTTTTAAATTGAGATCTGGGTATGTATTTAAAGTAGAAATTCAAGTACATTCAGTCAACTGACTTGCTCTCTAACAAAATTTAGAATGGGAAGTGGGCATTGATAGGATTTATGGGAGTGTTCCTTGGTGGCTCAGATGGTAAAGAATCTGCCTGCCAATGCAGGAGACACAGGTTTGATCCCTGGGTTAGGAAGATCCCCTGGAGAAGGGAATGGCAGCCCACTCCAGTATTCTTACCTGAAGAATTCCATGGGAAGAGGAACCTAGTGGGTCACAAAGAGTCAGACACAACTGAGCGATTAACACTTTTCTGAGGTTGTCTTAACTGCATACCCTCTTCCTCACACTGAATTGCTAAACAATATCACTGACATTTTATTTCTCAATGCCTTTCAAAAAACTCTGGAGAGTACCTGTGGCGGATTCATTTTGATATTTGGCAAAACTAATACAATTATGTAAAGTTTAAAAATAAAATTAAATTAAAAAAAAAAAAAGAGATATTTTCAGTACTTTACATGTCATTTTTTCTCCTTGGAATAATCACAGGTTTCCAAGAACTTGTGAGAGTTGCATTCCATATCTTCCTCAGTATTAGGTATAAGACTGGTCTTTTAAAATTTCCATATGGGAAAATCATGCTTATATGCATACTGTCTTGGGTTACCCATAAAAGCAGTGGCACAGTGGTAGCCATGCCACCTGCTAGAGCAGTAGAAAATGTCCAGATATAAAGACATTGTATTTTTTTACTTGTCTCATAGATATTTTACTCTGTCTGAATAAATGGAGCACAATGATGGGGATAATCTCTTATTCAAATTTTCTTTGGTCATGTAACATCTACAGTATTAAGAAAATAAAGATCTATGTTCACCTCCCCCTCGTCTCTCTAATTTCTCCAGACTGTGGAATGTCGGGATTCATACTGTGAATGCTCTGAAAATCAATTATTGTCAGATTCTGTTTTCAGGGCTGCCAGACAATATTTTGGCTCAACTTCAGTCCATTTGGAACACAGCTGTTAAGTTGTTGACAAAAACTAAGGAAATATGAACATGTTCCACCCTTTAAAAAGAATTCCATTTGCTGGCAACCAATCCAATGGATTTGATTTTTTTTCATATTGGAGAGCAAGTTAGTGCCACTCTCTGGCATCATTTCAGGTTAGACTGGTCATCCCTGTGTTCCAACACACATGGCACCCTTTGGTTCACCACTTGGGATAGTCAGAACTTACTTTTATCATAAACTTGAGCTTTAAATTATTCTGTTAAAAATTGCCCCACAACTCTTAAGCTGTCCTGGGGCTTAGTGTCTCATTGGTCTCTTTATTCCTATAGGAAGATTAAAAAGAAAAAAAAATATTACTATGGCAATTTAGCATTGATTTACTTTAAAGAATAAATGGTTATAATATTCTGCATCCTTTATATTGGAAGTAATGGAAAAAAATCCTGTTTAATTAAATAATAATTAGTATGTGACCATTTGTCAAAAAGGGGAATTATAATTATATATGTATATGTATGAATACATGTTTACATTAAAGTAAGGCCAATGGAAAGATAAACCAAAAAAAAATTGTTTTTTAAATTTACCCATAGAAAGAGGAAGAGAATAGGTTAGAGGGGAAAGAAAGACAAACTAGACTTCCTTGAGCATATCTTGTTTGTAGAATGGTCTTTGGAATTATGTAAGTGTTCATTTAATAACAAAACAAGATAAATATGAAATAGATTTCTACAAATTAAAAAATAATAAATGACTTTAACCATGTAGCTAGTAGCCCTTGCTCCCCAATAGAACCTCTATATAACCTTCTCTCTGATGAAAATGCCCACCAACTGCATTGATGTATATGGTAACCTCTAGCCACCTGTGGCTATTGAGCACTTGAAATATGCCTAGTTTCACTAAGTTTTAGGTTTTATCTATTTAATTTAAATTATACTTTTAATAGCCACATTTTGCTAATGGCTATATTTCTGGACAGTTCAGAAACAGAATATTCCCACAGAGGGGAAGTACAGCAAATTATCTTATAATGCGTTAATTTGGTTGAGTATTCCTAGTGGGATAATACCCTTAGGCCAAAAGAACTTAAAAATAATACTAAACTGTTTTCAGTAATGACTTTTTAATTAATAACATTGGTGTTATTCTGAGTCTGTTGGGTATATATTATGAATTAATCAAATAAATAATTACATTGGTGTCTGAAGAACTCAAATTTTAGGGTTGTTTGGATAGAGATTCAGACTGAAGTTTGGTAAGGTTAAGTTAAAAAATTCTGAAGCAACCATATGAACTCACGACGTATGTTTTCTTAAAAAATATTTCCCAACTCTGTCCACCAAAAAGGTCTGAAACCAATGACCAACCCAACAGCAATAGCATTTCTAGTGCTCAGATTATGGTCTCTAAATGCCTTTTCTCACTAAAAGGAATCAAGACTCTTTGGAGAAACAGGTGTTTCAGAGTTTTGGACAGGGAATTTATAAGATGACTCTGGAATATTTTGCTATTGCAAAAAACTGAGCTGCTTTCAAAGACTGGTTGATTTATGTCAAAAATACTAGGAGCTAATTTGAAAAGCTCCCATGCAACAAAAATGGAAAAATGTGTGCAACAATTTGAATAAAACTGCCATGGGTTGAACAACTTAAAAAAAATATGTATATATATATATACACACACATATACATTTATGTATATGTGTATGTGCAAGTGTATCATAAAGTGTGTGAAAGGGTTAGTCACTCAGTCATGTTTGACTCTGAGACCCCATGGATTGTAGGCTACCAGGCTCTCTGCCTGTGGAATTCTCCAGGCAAGAATATTGGAGTGGGTTGCCATTCCTTCTCCAGGGGATCTCCCCTAACCAGGGGTCGAACCTGGGTCTCCTGCATTTCAGACAGATCCTTTATGGTCTGGGCCACCAGGGAAACTCCATATATATCAGGAGTTTGTATTGGTACTTGAAAAACTAGGTTATATTTGAGGACACTAGGGAACAAACTCATCATTTTGAAAACCTAAATAATCACTATTCTGCATTTTCTGTAAGAACTGTAATACTTAAAAGAAACCAAAGAGTTGATGAAAATTTCTGTTTATAACACTATTCTATTAAATGAAGAAGTAATGATAAAATTAGAATATCACTATTTTCCCTGACAAATTAATGGATCTGGGCAGTCATTGCCAATGGATAATATCTTTAGAAAATGATGGAGGTATGCTATGATGGATGTATACTGCTTTTTGTTTGATTTTATTTTATTGGCATAAATGTATTAACATTTTGGAGAGGGTGGCTGGTATGGAAATTTTGGAGAGGGCAAACTTGTATATAAGCCATATATCCCACTTCTAAATCTGGATATGGAGTCAGCTTCCTGAGCACCACTACAAGCCTAAAGCAGCGCTTGTAGACATGAACTATGGAACTCAACTTTCTGGGTCTAAATCCCAACTTTGCAACTTGCCAACTGCGTAAGCTCAGGCAAATTCCTTCCCCTCTCTGTGCTTTTGTTTCCTCATGCTATATAAACCTTTGATACATGTTAAAAAAAAAATGTTACTGATATGGGAAGTGATGCTGAAAGTGTTCGTTTTTAATTAACAGCTCTTTTATCAGTACAGTAAGTTATTTTTCAGGGCTTCCTAGGTGATGCAGTGGTAAAGAATCCACCTGCCATTGCTGGAGACACAGGAGACCTGAGTTCAATCCCTGGGTCGGGAAGATCTGCATCTGCCAGAGTAGGAAACAGCAACCTGCTCTAGTATTCTTGCCTGGAAAATTTTGTGGACAGAGGAACCTGGCAGACTACAGTCCACGAGGTTGCAAAGAGTCAGTTGCAACTGACCATACACACACACATGCTAGTTTTCAGTATTCAAAGACAGAGGTTTTTAAACTTTAATGTGCATTAGAATCAAACTACTGCACACTTGCACTCATCTCACATGCTAGCAAAGTAATGCTCAAAATTCTCCAAGCCAGGATTCAACAGTACTTGAACTGTGAACTTCCAGATGTTCAAGCTGGATTCAGAAAAGGCAGAGAAACCAGAGATCAAATTGCCAACATCCGCTGGATCATCGAGAAAGTAAGAGAGTTCCAGAAAAACATCTACTTCTGCTTTATTGACTACACCAAAGCCTTTGATTGTGTGGATCACAACAAACTGTGGAAAATTCTTAGAGATGGGAATACCAGACCACCTTACCTGCCTCCTGAGAAAACTATATGCAGGTTAGGAAACAACAGTTAGAACTGGACATGGAACAACAGACTGGTTCCAAATCAGGCTATATTGTCACCCTGCTTATTTAACTTATATACAGAGTACATCATACGGAATGCTGGACTGGATGAAGCAAAAGTTGGAATAAAGATTGCAGGGAGAAATATCAATAACCTCAGATACACCAATGACACCACCCTTATGGAAGAAAGCAAAGAGGGACTAAAGAGCCTCTTGATGAAAGTGAAAGAGAAGAGTGAAAAAGTTGGCTTAAAACTGAACATTCAGAAAACTAAGGTCATGGCATCTGGTTCCATCACTTCACGGCAAATAAACACTGGAAACAGTGACAGAGTTTATTTTTCTGGGCTCCAAAATCACTGCAGGTGGTGACTACAGCCATGAAATAAAAAGATGCTTGCTCTTTGGAAGAAAAGCTATGACTAACCTAGACAGCATATTAAAAAGCAGAGACATTACTTTACCAACAAAGGTCTGTCTTGTCAAAGCTATGGTTTTTCCAGTAATCATGTATGTGACAGTTGGACTATAAAGAAAGCTGAGTGCTGAAGAATTGATGCTTTTTAACTGTGATGTTGGAGAAGACTCTTGAGAGTCCTTTGGACTGCAAGGAGATCCAACCAGTCCATCCTAAAGAAAATCAGTCCTGAATATTTTTTGGAAGAACTGATGCTGAACCTGAAACTCTAATAGTTTGGCCATCTGATGTGAACTAACTCATTAGAAAAGACTCTGATGCTGGGAAAGACTGAAAGCAGGAGAAGGGGACGACACAGGATGAAATGGTTGGATGGCATCACCGACTCAATGGACATGAGTTTGAGCAAGCTCTAAGAGTTAGTTGGTGAAGGACAGGGAAGCCTATAGTGCTGCAGTCCATGGGGTCGCGAAGAGTTGGACACGACTGGGCGACTTCACTTTCAATTTTCACTTTCTTGCATTGGAGAAGGAAATGGCAACCCACTCCAGTGTTCTTGCCTGGAGAATCCCAGGGACGGGGGAGCCTGGTGGGCTGCCGTCTATGGGGTCGCACAGAGTCAGACACGACTGAAGCGACTTAGCAACAGCAGCAGCAGCATCTCCCTCCCCACCCCAGAGTTTTAAATTCAGTGGGTCTGGTGGGGAACCTGAAATGTTGCAACTCTAACAGTTTCTCAAGTAATAGTGATGATGCTGGTCTGGGGACCTCACTTTGGGAAGTCCTTCATAAATAATTCCCTTATTCTGCTGTTGTCAGTCTCAAAGAAAAAATAAACAGCATTACTTAAAACAATATTTTAAAAGAATAATTTGCTAACCCTGACTTCATGTAACAGAAAATCACATTCTGCCCCAAACTGAGAGTTTGAGGTTGATTCTCTTGGATTTTATGACTGAATGAAAGAACTTTGCTTATGGGGTAAAAATTACATACCAGCTGCAGATTATTTTTCCCATTCTTTTTTTTTTAATAAAAAAATTCAGTGTAGCCAGACAATTTCTCACCTACTCACTCCATCTAAAACAAGACGCCATCTGTTATGTATCCACTTAATCAGTACTGTGACAAATTGAAGCACACTCAGGCCTCTGATACCATATACCACTCACCAGGAGTTTCTGACTAGACCTTTGGAAGGTCCTGATCAGAGGCTGAGAAGACAGCTGGCCATTATACTGCAGCTGGAGACAATCAGAGGAGATGCCCCCAAGGACTCCCACCAAATAAGTAGGGTCAAGCAGCCTGGCCAGGATGATGCTTGGAAAATGAGTTACCTGGGGCCTGGGAGGATTCTGAGTTTGATTTACTTTTCCAGAAGGTTATGTTATCTTTCAAAAGTGAGTCTCTTTTCTCTTTGTGTCCACTGAACATGAAGTAGGAACGTTGAGAGTTTTCAGCATGTCCCTAGTCTGTGTCTATGCTATCACTGGGGTGCTGGCTTGCAGACAAAATGCCTCTATGCATGAGATAGAAGATCTAATTTCTTCTCCTGCTGGTCTGAGGTGACCTGTAGACTGAAGCCAGACAATCCACACCGCTTCAGAACTCTCCTCCAGCAGCTACAAAGGTCTCTCATCTCTTTGCTAACAACCCATTTGAGTTCAAGAGCAGAAAAAGCAGGTGGGCATTTGAAACGAGAAGAAAAGAAAATCAGCCAGAGAAAAGGAATCAGATGAAAAACGATGTTATAAGAAGAGAAAAAATGGAGTTGAAATTTGGAGACTGCAGTTAGGGGCAATGAGGTTAGCAACTGAAGTTTTAAGAAATAATGTAGGTGATTTTTTTTTTAATATAGGACATAGAGGATGCAGGCCTCTCCAGATGGAGCAGTGGTTAAAAAAAAAAATCCATCTGTCAATGCAGGAGATGAAAGAGACACAGGTTCAATCTTTGAGTTGGGAAGACCCCCTGAAGGAGAAAATGGCAACCCACTCCAGTATTCTTGCCTGGAAAATTCCATGGACAGAGGAGCCTGGTGTGCAACAGTCTGTGGGGTCACAAAGAGTCAAACACAACTGAGTGCACACGCACACACATAGAGGATGAAGAGTGAATATAAGATACAGAACAGAAAAAATTATGCAAATGATAACTATAACCTTAAAAGGAATTTTAAGCTTTCATGATCATTTTTGTATCTTCAAGTATTAAGCCATTAAGAAGTAAAAATAGTGCATTAACTTTAAATAGCTCCATGAAGGGGTTTTCCACCATTCCAATTTCCACATATAATATTAGAGAAAGATGAAAAAACAATGCTTACATTTTTAGTGAATAGGGTACATGGAACAAAATTCCTAAGCCTTTAGAAATATATTTCTACAATGTAAAAGATAAATTATTTATTTAAGAAATAAGTAGGAAGTAAGAAGTCTTTGAAATATTCTTAGCTCTTTTCTTTTTTCTTTCACTGAGCAAGTATTTATGAGAAACTGCTATGGATCAGGCATTCTTTAAAGGAATTGGAGATTCAGCAGTGAACAAAAGAAAAGAAGTAAATTCTCCACTTTCAACTTTCATTAGTCAAGAGAATATCCTGAAAATTTTGTTGCAATACAGAGTTGAGGACCCAAACCCAAGATTCTGATCCAGTAAATTTGAGAAAAGGCCTAGAAATCTATCAGTTCAGTTCAGTTCAGTCACTCAGTCCTGTCTGACTCTTTGCAACCCCACGGACTGCATCATGCCAGGCCTCCCTGTCCATCACCAACTCCTGGAATTTACTCAAACTCATGTCCATTGAGTCACTGATGCCATCCAGCCATCTCATCCTTTGTCATCCCCTTCTCCTCCCGCCTTCATCTTTCCAAGCATCAGAGGCTTCAGTGAGTTAGTTCTTTGCATCAAGTGGCCAAAATATTGGAGTTTCAGCTTCAGCATCAGTCCTTCCAATGAATATTAAGGAATGATTTCCTTTAGGATAGACTGGTTGGATATCCTTTCAGTCCAAAGGACTCAACATCCAACAGTCCAAGAGTCTTCAACATCGCAGTTCAAAAGCATCAATTCTTAGGTGCTTAGGTTTCTTTATAGTCCAACTCTCACATCCATACATGACTACTGGAAAAACCATAGCTTTGACTAGACGGACCTTTGTTGGCAAATTAATGCCTCTTCTTTTTAATATGCTGTCTTCAGTTCAGTTCAGTCACTCAGTCGTGTCTGACTCTTTGTGAACCCATGAACCTCAGCACGCCAGGCCTCCCTGTCCATCAACAACTCCCAGAGTTTACCCAAACTCATGTCCATTGAGTTGGTGATGCTATCCAACCATCTCATCCTCTGCCATCCCCTTCTCCTCCTGCCCTCAATCTTTCCCAGCATCAGGGTCTTTTCAAATGATTCAGCTCTTCACATCAGGTGGCCAAAGTATTGGAGTTTCACCTTCAACACCAGTCCTTCCAATAAACACACAGGACTGATCTCTCCTAGGATGGACTGGTTGGAGCTCTTTGCAGTCCAAGGGACTCTCAAGAGTCTTCTCCAACACCACAGTTTGAAAGCATCAATTTTTCAGCACTCAGCTTTCTTTATAGTCCAACTCTCACATCCATACATGACTACTGGAAAAACCATATCCTTGACTAGACAGACCTTTGTTGGCAAAGTAATATCTCTGATTTTTAATATGCTGTGTAGGTTTGTCATAACTTTCCTTCCAAGGAGTAAGCATCTTTTAATTTTATACTTTAATTATAAATTTAGCTGATTCTGATGCAAAGAATACTCTCCATCGGTATCTCATTCATTCTTAAGGCATCAGCTGTTTCTCACATGAGTCCTGAATTCATTAAGCTCAACCCCTGGGCTCCAGGCCTGTCAATTCAAACTGTCTCCTGGACTTTTACACCTTGGCCTGAGGAAGTCAAATATTATATATAAAAGCAAAATTGAAATTATCCCTAAAATCCAAAACTACACTTCTTCCTATATTCCCATTTCTGTGAACAGCATCATTTGGTAACCTCTAGTTACAAAAGAATGAATTAGAAATTTATCCTAAAATCACACCTTTTCCTTAATTCCACCACAAGTCTAGTATTGTTTTATGTATTACCTCCTTGTGTATTCTTCACTATTGCTTGTGCTTTAGGTTAGCTTTGTTAACCACCACTTTGACTATTTCTAGAATCTTCTCATTGTTTCCGAGAATCTGCCTCCCCAGTCAACTACATGCTGTTTCCAGGCAATCTTGCTAAAATGGAAAACCAGTCATGAAACTTCCCTGCTGAACTCCTTAATGACTCAAAATTGCTCACAAACAAAATTCAAGATTTATGAAAATGTTAACTTTAATTCATGATCTGGTGACCTCTCCAGAATTTTTCCTCCTTACAAAACCTCCTCCAACCTGCCAACTCCCTACACTTCAGCCATCACTCAACCATACTTTTCACTCTGCTGCCTTTGTTCATACTCCTCCATATGCCTAAAATGGCTTTCTTCATGTTCATAGCCACTCAATGAATGCCTGCTCATCGTTAAATGCTCACATTACTGTAAAATTTCCTGAACACCCAACATACCATCTCATTTCCCCAAGAAGGGACCTCTTTTCTTGGTGGCCTTTATTATATGTTTCTATCATGTGTTACCCCCTAGGACACATATGTCTTCATCTGTGTGTCTCACTTGAATGTGTCTGCAAATCTCCTGAAGACATAGAGCTTATTTTGCTGTGTATGGGAAATTCGATCACAGTCTATGCCATCTTGAATGAATGAATGAGAATAAAAATGACTCTTCAAGAAATGTAGCTGAAAGTTTTGTGACATGGATTTTTTAATATCCTATAATTTGCTGTAGCACATAATTTTTATTTGCTTGTCCTATCATACCAAGTCTAAATCAAAAGTAAAGAATGGTGCCTCCGTTGGATGTATAATATTTCAAGGTTAGTCATGTACCTTAAACAGTTAAGTCTCTAATTAAGTTCCTTGATCTAAGTATCATACATCTTAGATCTTCAGTTTTGGGCAGAAAAAGACTTTTTCAGCTCCTCAACTTCCTCCTTGCATATAAATTTTGATTTACACTGGTTTCAAGCTTTGTTTAAGGAAAGAAACTGATTACTAGCCATATTTTGTAACAGTAGAAGAATGACTCAGATTTATGGGTTTTATCTAAACTATTTTCACTGTATCTGGATTAGGAGGGGATAGGGTCTGTTTTCTTTTGTATGAACAGACTCCAAGTACTTTCTTAGCATCTTCTAGTGGGTCAGCTCTTGCTTTCTCTATCTCAGATACTATTTTTTTAAAACCAACACCAGTCGAGCCTTATGTATTCCAAGTCTTGGGTATTGCTCAAGAAACACAGGGGTGAATTCACAACTGATCTTGTTAACAAACTAGTGAAGAGATAGTAATGTGTTACTTATTTGTTGCCGTGATTTTTTTAAAAGACAATTGGGTCATTGCTTATTCAGTGTCCGTTGTACATTGAATTGTTCTTTAATCAGTAGTGATGGGTTCATAATTTTCCATCTGTTACCCAGCCAAGCTTCCATGAGGCTACTGTGAGGTATTTGGCAGATGATGATAACCCCACATTTCTGTGCTGCTTTATATTCGCAGTGCACTTTGCCATGCATAATCATCCTTATTTGATGCCCGGCAGTTTTATGAAAATAGACTGAAATTTACTGGCTGGGAAATGCTGGCAGACTCTCATGTGTGTCCTTGTAAGAATCACTTCCTAATGTGGGATAAGTGACACCCTTATACCCCCTCACCAAATAAATTTCCAAAACAGTATGCAGGGAAATGTTTAGAAAAGGAAAAAAAAAAATTAGATTGTTTTCCTGTGTTCCTTTCCTCTTACATATTACTTTGTTCTGGCTGAAAAATAATGAGAGAGACAAAGCTTTACCTTCAGGTAAAAAGTGTCTTTGAATGAATCTTTTAGAGATTCCAGATGCTTAAATGCACATTTAAAGCTGTAGCTAGGAAAAAAAAATTTTTTGAAACAGAACTGTTTGCCCTTGATTTATTCCTCAAAATAATCCTCATGCTAAAAAAAAATAAATAAATAAATCCTGACAATTATATGAATACGACAAATGTGTCATGGTTAATTGTCAGTTGCAAGAAATATAATGGTGTAAATAGCACTTTAAAAAGATATTTGTCTTTTCTGTACTTTAAGCTTCAAAATTACGTCTCCTGATTTTTGAAGCAGCAATCTTGAGTTGTTTAAATTCAAGGACCTCATCTGTTTAGGGCTGAGAATTGCCAAGATATTAATACCTGCATTTTTATGACACATTCTAAAGTCAATAGGGAAGAGATTTCTGAATAAAAGCCTTAAAATTACCTTATGAATTATTAATTGCAGAGCATATTACCTTTGAATTATAAAAGCCCAGAAAAATGGAAAGGAGAATTGAAAAACATCAATCTCAGGTTCTTTAAAAATGTAATACCAATCATTTGAGCAGTGTACAAATCTTTTATTAAAGATAAAAAGGAGGTGATACGTTTTTTATTAACTGGAGGATATGTTCAATCCACATGATTAAAAATCTCATTACTAACTCAAGTCAGGAAAGTGATTTATTACTAAAACAGAAAGGGAGGCATTCGGTTGTCCACAGCAGCATTTATCAGGAGTAGAGCTATCAGTTTGTATCTATTTTAGCATGCTTAATATATTTTAAAGGTGGCTTTGCCATCTGCTTGAAGAATTGAAAATATTTTTCTAAAGTTGGCAAGCTACCTTAGAGCAAAAACATTAGCTGTTTTTCATTTAGCTTAAAGTTTTAAGTTTTAGAAGTTAAGATTCATTCTGTGTTCTAATGAAGGTAAAGTTTTCCATTGTAAAGGAAAGAAATTACAGAGCCTAATGTAGTTCTTTCCTCATTTTTTAAAGAAGTTTCTAGTTAGTAAATATTTTTTATAAGAGGACAACATTTTTCAGGGGAAGGAGAGATAATGTAATGTTTATTTGGTACTTGGAATGGCAGAGATGATTATTATTATCTTTTAGATACATTTTTTCCTGTGTTTGTTACCACTTTGTTTTTAAGAGTAATGTGATAATTGCTTTTTGAATGATTCAGACTCCTTCATGTCTTAATTCAATATCTAAGATATTACATTTAGAAAACAGTTCCTTATTATTAACCTAATTATTTGGTACTGAAGCTGATTTGTTCTTATCTATAAGATAATGAAATATCCCTCCAGATGTCAGGGAAATAAACGAGGATTGATGCTATCAGGATGTGCCTCATGGCCATTGAATAGAACTTGGAAGCTGGGCATGATTTGGCTTGATGGAAAGAGAGCAGAATTCAGTGAAGGAAAATGACTCTAGCTTCTTTTTTGTTTCATTTTATTTATTTTTAAAAAATTTTATTCCAGTATAGTTGCTTCATGATGTTGTGTTTCTGCTATACCAAGTGAATCACCTTTATATATACATACATCCCCTCTTTTTTGGATTTCCTTCCCATTTGGGTCACCACAGAGGACTGAGTTTCGCCTGCCAAGGCAGGAGACTTAAGAGATGCGGATTTAATCCCTGGGTCGGGAAGATCCCCTAGGGTAGGAAATGTCAACCCACTGTAGTACTCTTGCCTGGAAAATTCCATGAACAGAGGAGCCTGGTGAGCTACAGTCCATGGACGTCAGATGCAACTGAGGGCGTGCACACAGACACACATGCGTAGAGTACTGAGTGGAGTTCTTAACATGCTCAGCTGAGGAGGAGCTTGGTGTGCTGGGATCACAGTGAGAGAATGCCTTGGGGAGGAATGGTGGGTGAGGAGACAGCCTCAGTTTTTCGAGAGCTTTTAAAACCTGAGTTTGGTTTAGCTAAAACAACTCAGTTATGAAAGACTAATGATTGGATTGAAGTAACAGGAAGCCAGGGAAAGCTTTTAGAACAAAGAAGTGGTGGGAAGAGAAAACAAAGGTTGTTCAGTGGACTGGGACATTTAAGTCAGGCCAGTCAGAGAGCCAGAAGGGAATGGTTCCGTGACCAGGAATGAATAAGGCCAGAGACAGTAGGAGATTGAGAAATGAAGTTGATAAAAGTCATCTTGAGAGAAGAACTTATTAGATAACTATGGTTTTCATGTTGTTTGCTTAATTTGAAAATTCTGCTTTTTAAGTCTAAGAATTCTTAATTTTTTCCTTCAGCTTTCTGTGCTTTATCACTACTGGCAGGTCATTGTTGATTTCAGACAGTTATATCAGGACCACAGATCCTAGGAAACACGTACCTTTCTCTTCATGTATTCCTTCATGCAGAATCAGACTTCAAACTCTTTCAGAGTTTCTGTTCTACCAGCAAAGATCATTTGACTCTGCTCATTCAGGCTAGGGACAGCTGAGATTGCATCTGTGTGTCCATTTTGAAATGATGCCTTCAGGGGTTGCTTATTTTAACTAACACTACGGGCACCTTGGTTTCAAGGCTGCTTTGGAATTTGGGTTTCTAACTGTAAATATTAAACAACAGCTACCATGATAGAGGTTGCCAGTATCACAAAAGATAAGAAAGACTGAGAACTTACCATTTTTTTCCTTTCTCATTTAAAAAGAAAATTTTACTTAAGAATAGTTGCCATAGATATGCTCACATTGTCTAGTTTCTTGGCATTGATATGTGTGTATATCTTCTCTGACTTATATAGTGCTTTCTGAAAAAGAAAAGTCTACAGAGTCTCATGTCCTTCTATCTATATTTATACATTTGTGAGTGTATATATGTACTTTAAAAAGAAAGAAAAGAAAAAGTGTGCTTCAAATGCAAAATGCCTGTTACAAAGCATCATATTTCTTCAAGCTGTTTTGTCCCTTTGAGTATTTGAGTTTAGACAAATGCCTTTTCCCTGTTCCTTTTTTTTGAAGCTGGCACATTCTTGTTCAATGAAAACAAGGGAGCAAGGGATTATTCTAGCCATTGAAATAGAAATGGTGTTTGAATCTGACAGCTGGAGCTTGGGTGTGAGATATTGCAATTTTTGCTGTAGGGAAAGGAGATAAAATGAGGGTTTGAATTTCATAGCATAAGGGGTTACCTAAATAGCAGCTGTTAGGTATGAGATCCCTGCTGAAGATTAGAAAATGGTAAGGGTTAGGTATTCCTAAACCCAAAGAGTTGGAAATGGGAGTTGGGGGAAATGCATTGCTTTATTTGAAATTTTTTTTTTTTTTTTCCTTTTCTAACTCATGGCAATTGCTTTCTGGGTATAGAACTGCACATTCATAAATTCTGTTCACTTGCCGAGACTAAAAATACCTTCAGCCTTAGAGTTTTCATTTTGAAAGAGCTGAATAATATCCACAGATTACATGAGAGGGTACATATTTTGAAACTGCTGAAATTGTTAATAATATTTCAGTGGGATCAGTTGTGCATCTCAAGAGGGAATGTTGTAATGAGTTTGACTTCCAGCTGACAATAAAGTGATCTCTCTCTCTCTGAATAGCACTTAGTTGACAACTTTTTTATGCACTTATTATTCCCTTCTATTATAGATTTTTGAATATGCCCTATCTTTCCTGAAAGACAGATGCTTTCAGCATACATCTTTTTCCTTATTTTCCTTCTCTCCATCACATACATTCTCTATGTTCCAAGGCAATGTACTCCTTTTAACTCCGTAACATAAATTGTTATCTCTCACTTCTATAATTGTAGAGGAGTAGAAGTATAGAGAATGATGAAGCTCTTTCTGCCAGGACCCTCTCTCTTCCCTCCAAGGTAACCTCTGTAATTAGTTGCTTGAATGTTGTAGTGTAGTGATCATTGTGTTGGATCCTGAACATATCTATCAAATTATCAGTCTAAAGCAAGGCTTATCAAACTTTGTGATAACAGAAACCTCTTTAAAATTCTTGAGGACTCCCAAAGAACTTTTATTTAAGTGCTACTGATAGATATTAATAGTCACTGTATTAGAAATTAAAACAGAATAATTCAAACAGAATAATCATTATATAATAATATAATAATTAAAACAGAATAATTTAAAATGTATATTTATTAATTAATTTTAAACTAACAATAACAAATCTATTACCTGTTAACATAAATAACATAGTATAACAAATGTTCTGAAACAAACAAAAAAAATACCAATTTTCTAAACAGTAATTCTCCAGACTTTCTTCTGTTATAAATTGTACTATTCTAATACTATTAAATTTTTGAGGCTTACTTTTTTGCCTATTATATGTCCTATCCTGGGGAATATCCCATGACTTAAAAGAATAAATATTCTGTTGTTGGTGGGTGAGACTATCTGTACTATCAATGTCCATCAGGTCCTGTTGGTTTATAGTGTCATTCAAGATTTCTGACATTTTGTTGATTTTCTCCCTAATGTTTCTACCCATTATTAAAAGTAAGATAATGGAGCCTCCAACTATCATTTTTGAATGGCCTATTTCTCCCTTCAGTTATGTGAGATTTTCTTCATATATTTTGGAGCTCTGTTGATATATTTTGGAGCTCTGTTAGCTCTGTTTGGAAAATCCCATAGACGGAGGAGCCTGGTAGGCTGCAGTCCATGGGGTCGCTACGAGTCGGACACGACTGAGCAACTCCACTTTCATGTATTGGAGAAGGAAATGGCAACCCACTCGTGTTCTTGCCTGGAGAATCCCAGGGATGGGGGAGCCTGGTGGGCTGCCGTCTATGGGGTCGCACAGAATCGGACACGACTGAAGCGACTTAGCAGCATATATATATATATATATATAAAATTGATGCTTTTGAACTGTGGTGTTGGAGAAGACTCTTGAGAGTCCCTTGGACTGCAAGGAGATCCAACCAGTCCATTCTGAAGGAGATCAGCCCTGGGATTTCTTTGGAAGGA
>NW_011494711.1:1739109-1759409 GCF_000754665.1 Bison bison bison | reverse complement strand
AGTCCATTCTGAAGGAGATCAGCCCTGGGATTTCTTTGGAAGGAATGATGCTAAAGCTGAAACTCCAGTACTTTGGCCACCTCATGCAAAGAGTTGACTCACTGGAAAAGACTCTGATGCTGGGAGGGATTGGGGGCAAGAGGAGAAGAGGACGACAGAGGATGAGATGGCTGGATGGCATCACTGACTCGATGGTCGTGAGTCTGGGTGAACTCCGGGAGTTGGTGATGGACAGGGAGGCCTGGCATGCTGCGATTCATGGGGTCGCAAAGAGTAGGACACGACTGAGTGACTGATCTGAACTGATCTGATCTGATATATATATATATATATATGGACATATACATATCTTCAAAAATATTAAGTATTCCAGATAGATTGACCCTTTTATCAGGAACAAAAAGTCCTTCTTTGTCTCTAGTTTTTTGCCTTAAAGTCTAATTAATCTCATGTTAGTATAACCACTACAACTGTCTTTTGGATACTGTTTACATAGTACACAATTTCCTATCTTTCTACTTTCAGCCTATTTGTGTTACCGAAATCTAAAACGTGTCTGTCATAGACAGTCTGGAATTACCTTTTCTCATGTGAGTTTACTGCCCATTCCACTAGGACTTCACTCCCTTTTTCCTGACAGATCTCCAGTGCCTAGAATGTGACTTAAACATGACAGTGACCCAATATGTATTTGTCAAATAAATAAATTTAACCTAATCTATCTAGAGAAACTTAAATTTTATAGTTTAATATTAAATAAAGTACAAAAACTCTACTACAACAGCTTCAGAAATCACATTCAACTAATTGTTAACAACCTATCATTTATTGGACTTCCCTGGTGGCTCAGATGGTAAAGAATCTACCTGCAATGTAGGAGACCCAGGTTCAATGTCTGGGTTGGGAAGATCCCCTGGAGAAGGGAATGGCAAACCCACTCCAGTTTTCTTGCCTGAGAGTCCTATGGACAGAGGAGCCTGGAGGGCTACAGGACATGGGGCTGCAAAGAGTAAGACATGGCCACACTCTGTTACTTACTAATTTTTAATGAATTCTAAAGAAGAATATCTAGAAAAGCATTTCCAAAATGGCAAAGTAAGGATTTCCAAAAAAAATAATTATTTTTCCATAGAGCAACAAGAACACTGAAACAAATTGTCAAATAAACTTTCTCAGAACTCTGAAAATTAACCAAAGGCAGACAGTCAGAATGATTCATTCAAGGAAAATGGCTAAACCTTGGTAAGAATAGAGAGCTTAATGTTCTTTTACCTTGAACCATCCAGTCTTGCTCGTCCCAAATGCGTGGTAGCATTGAAAACCAGAGCAAAGGTCCTGAGGCACAAAGAAACCTGCTTGGAAAGTTTAAAGCCCAGCAAGAAGGCTGCAGGTGAGGAAGTGGAATAAAAGATAGGAAGACTGCAGTGAGACCAGGGCTGAAACTAGAGGCCAGAGTGTGTAGACTCTTGTAGGTCCTAATAAGTTTGGGTTTTATTTTGAGGTAATGAGGAACTATTGGAAGCTATTGACTAAACAATATGATTTATGTGTTAATGAGATACTTTATAAACTCTGCCGCCTTTGGAGTGGTTCACAAACTTCAGCCTCATCATTTTCTCACTTTTTCTCTCTCCTGAAGGAAGTTTCTTTTATGTATTAAGATACCTTTGTTTCCAACTATGGATCTAATCTAAGGAACTAGGAAGCCTGCGCCTGTGTGGAACATGAAAGGTTTTCAGTTGAGGGTTACAGAAGACTTCACTGTGCATCTCATGTTCATGAAAAGAAATCCTATTTTTAAAACACACTTAGAAAACAAGCCACACTCTTGGACTATCTTAAGCAGAGAAATAATTGTTTACCAAATAGCAGTAGTTTATGAAAGACAGGAAGGAAAAGATTACTTCTCTCTTTTTGTTATTTACATTGAATAATAAGAAAAAAGAACCAGTCCTGAAATATTTTATTGGTAGTCAGAAATTAAACAATGCCACTTCTTTATTATTTTCTGTATCCTTTTGTTAAAATACAAATTGAAAACAATTCTTTCTTTTTATTTTAAAACCTCTCATTCTTGAACAACAAACTTGAAGAACTGGAACTGAACAGGGCCATGAAGAAGTTGTCAAATAAGCAAACTAATGTTAATCCTTAATAAGTCATACCAAGTATTCCATCTACTTGTTCCAATTTGGGATTATTTCATCAACAGTTTGTTCAATGTTTCTAATTAATTTCTGGAAATACCCAAGTTTTACCTAACCTATAACCATCATCTCTTTTCAGTAAAGAGTTTTGGAGACATGCCATTGCCATGTCTGGTAAGCCTACTTCCTGTGGTAGCCCCTGGTTCTCATATTTGAATACAATTATATTAGAGAGCACAGATTAATTTGTCTTACATATTCAGAGCTAGTTTGGGGAGAAAATGTGATGCAAATTTATGTAAATTGGAATACATGTTTATGTAAAACAACATGTGATTATGCATCCCTACATTTACAAGAAAAATTCTGCTAGTCTTCTCTTAAAGTAGAGAAAATACAAATATACTCACAATCCCAGTTTGGACTAGGATTCTTGCTAGAATGGTTTGTCTGGCATGTGGAAAGGCTCTCGTGTGCCATGGCATTGGTTAAGGATTCTGTGTTTCCTTTGCTGAAACATGGTTTTCAGCTTGAGTTTCAGAGGACGTTGCCAATTTTATCTCCCCTTCTCTGCTTTTTTTTATTTCTGTGATGAAAGATTTTGATTTCCACTAAGTAATTCAAAACGGTTTTGTGGGTTGTTACTCAATTTTATAAATAAACATACATTGGTTGAGGCCATTGCCTGTGCCTTTTTGTAATGAACTATTATAAAGAGAATGGCATGTCCCTCATCTTTGGAGACACTCGCTTTGCTTGCCCTCTGTTCTTTCTTTTTTTTCTTTTGCAACACTTTGGAATAAAATTGCTTCATCCTGTTTGATGAGGGTGGCCACATATATAATATTTTACCTGAGCAAGGGCAACGTTGAGGGTAAACAGTGTATAATTATTAATTATGCCAGTTTTAAGGTTTAAACTAGAACTGTTCCAGGAAAATTGGGGCATGCAATTACCCTAACTGTGGCTAATTCTAAGTAGTTTTTTGTCTCTCTTCGGCAGCTTTATGTGACTGCTCCATTGTATGGCCGATCCTAATTTTTTGATCTCCCAACCTCACAATTTTTATCAATCAGATGTTCTCTAAAAAAATATCTTTACCTATCAATTGTTTTAACTATTAGTTTAACTTTTCCCAAACAATTCTTTTTCACTGCTGTTTGGCTTGGTGAAGAGGTAGATTTTTTTTTTTTTTTTTTTTGGGTTTTATATTTCTGTTTCTCAGAGAGAGAAAGGGAGTAATTGAGACACAGGCTCCCATCCTTAAAGAACTTCAGGCATTGTTTCTTTTCTTCACAAGTTCTGTCAATTGCTTTCTTTTTAGAAGTTTGCATGTTGCCAAACCGAGAAAAATCTTACCTTCCAAGAAAGGTTTAAGGCTGAGATAGGCAAAAAGCACTGAAGGTTACAATAACTAGTGAGCTATTTTACTTGCTGAAGGTCATTCCATTCTACCAAATATGATGATAGTTGAACTGAGACATCTTGAAAAAAGCAGAGTCATGTGAAATTTGTGAAAAGTTTCTTGGAAGAGGCCATCACCCTAGCAACCTAGGGGTTTAGGTGATAGAAAATTAAACAAATTTTTGCAAAGTAAATTATTTTCCACTGTTGATCAAGTATGATAGGAAAATATTTTTTATAAATAGATCTCATATGGGAGAGAGAACATAGTAGGGGCAGTTCCTATAGTTTTGAGAGAATATGAGATGGAGATTGGAAAAAATCTATACTGCTGAACAAGACTTTGTGATTTCACAAATTAGTCAGTTATTTTTTAAGCTTGGAGTTTTGCTAATATCAAATGGGGGAGAGTGATCATTTTCTTCAGATAATGCACTCAAAGTTTGGAGGACCAAGTGAGACATTAAATGAAATATTTTAGACATCACATCAATTTTATAATGCCATATATCTACATGGTCAGAATTAAATAAAAGTTAATTGAATGACTATTAAGTGATTAAGTGAAAGTATCACTGTTCAATTCCATTTTCTTCTAATTTTAGCAGATGGACATATTTTTAAATCTCTAATCTTCTAAAATACATTTATTTTAGAGAAAGGCAAATTAATCAATCTCAGGACCAGCAACTTCCTCTTGGATGGTATTCTAGTCATGATATTCTGTTTCTTCATATCCTTTTTGGAATAATGCAAAGTATGAATAAATATAAAAAATGGTTCTTGAAGGAAAGCCTAATAATTCAATGAGTATATCCACATGAAGCTAGAACAATGGATGAGAACTGAATAAATATTTGGGAAAATCCACACTGCTTATTTTTTCACAATGTATTGTTGAGAATTTCTGAAATGTAAATGATGGTTGCAAGTTACACACAATGTCTAAAATCAATAGATGATCACAAAATAGCCATCAATATTGCAGGGATTTTAACTTTATTGTCCTTAATTTCTATATGTAACATTACTTTAATTGACCTATAGTTAATCTCAGTTATAAATAATATTCATTTATATGCATATATACACAGAACACTGTATGTATATGCATATATGTGTGTATGAATATATATTCATAGCATTTTATGGCTTAAAGCTCAACATTCAGAAAACGAAGATCATGGCATCCGGTCCCACCACTTTATGGGAAATAGATGGGGAAACAGTGGAAACAGTGTCAGACTTTATTTTTCTGGGCTCCAAAATCACTACATGATGGTGTAGTGCATGATGATGACTGCAGCCATGAAATTAAAAGACGCTTACTCCTTGGAAGGAAAGTTATGACCAACCTAGATAGCATATTCAAAAGCAGAGACATTACTTTGCCAACAAAAGTTCGTCTAGTCAAGGCTATGGTTTTTCCTGTGGTCATGTATGGATGTGAGAGTTGGACTGAAGAAAGCTGAGAGCCGAAGAATTGATGCTTTTGAACTGTGGTGTTGGAGAAGACTCTTGAGAGTCCCTTGGACTGCAAGGAGATCCAACCAGCCCATTCTGAAGAAGATCAGCCCTGGGATTTCTTTGGAAGGAATGATGCTAAAGCTGAAACTCCAGTACTTTGGCCACCTCATGTGAAGAGTTGATTCATTGGAAAAGACTCTGATGCTGGGAGGGATTGGGGGCAGGAGGAGAAGGGGACGACAGAGGATGAGATGGCTGGATGGCATCACTGACTCGATGTTCGTGAGTCTGGGTGAACTCCGGGAGTTGGTGATGGACAGGGAGGCCTGGCGTGCTGCGATTCATGGGGTCGCAAAGAGGCGGACACGACTGAGCGACTGATCTGATCTGATGTGTGTTTATATATTTTTGCAACCCTAGCATTCTATTAATTATGAAGTTCAGCTTCAGTCTATATCATCACATTTTTAGAGAACTTTCTGGATATCTTTACCCATGTTAAAGGACCAAGGTAAAATTTATTCTAACCCTACTATTCATCCTGTCTCTTTTTAAAATTTTTATAAAGGAAACTGCATAATTAAAGGACAATAGTTGCATGGAAAGCAAATTACTGTTTCAGCAATGACTAAGGAAGTGTGTTATACACTCTCTTTATCCCCATTCTACCTTCCCCTTCATCTTGTCCAAGGCAAGGCTTTCTGCTAACTTTAACAGAATGTCGCTTGGGTTCAAAAACCTTAATAGAGACTTTTTCTTGTTCTCAATTTTGGGATTCTTATATTCAAGACTGTCTGTAGAAAGAGAGATACCTATGATTGGACACACCTGAGTCCATTTACTCATCAGCTTAAAGATGAACAAGAAGGAATAAAACAGTATTTCTGCCCCTGTAACCACCCATATGTTCATGTATACTGCACTGGACATAGGAATCCAAAGACAGCAGGAACATGGATTATTGACTCTAAGGCAGAGTAATCTTACATATTCGTAAAATGTAGCCCAACCACTGCCTCAGATGTCTACCAACCAGATTATCGGGTTTTTCTTTTTGGAGCAGGGGCCAGTGATAGACGCAAGTAGAAGAGCAGGCAATGCCCAGACCTCCATGGAAAAATCGGAAGTGGTAGTTCTCTCTGATTTACCTACTGTTTGTCTTATCATGCTAGCAGGTTTAAGGGATAATCTTGGTCTATTTTACCTGTTCTTCAGGACAACTAAAAGTCTTTGAAAATTCTGATGTAACATATAAGCAATGCCATTGATGTGGGTTCTTGAGAGTGTGCTGACCTTAAAATCTGTATTACACAAACAAAATATTCAAGAAAATTTACCCCACTGTTGACAAGCTTCCAAAGACAGAGATATTCAGAGGAGAACAGCTCCTCACTCCTCTCACTTCTCTTGGCTGATCACTATCCCCTAACCTATTTTGTATCTTCTCTCAGTACAAGGAACCAAATAACGTATGCATTATGGCATCAGATATGTTAGTCATTTAAGCCATTGTTACTTGTAAAACACGTTACAGTATTGCAGTGACAAATAAAATTCTAGCAATCAGTATCACTCCTTGTGGACCTCCCCTGTCTTTATTGTGTGCTTACATGTGTGTGCAGATGTGCACACACACATACTTACTTACATGACGAAGACGATGCTTTCTGTATAATACTATTCCTCTTTTGTGCAGTGTGACTTGTGTATGTCAAAGATAGCATCCTATCTGAATTGCAGAAGCTCATGGAAACACTGATGTCCAATAAACATAACCAAGAAGAAAAATGAGTAACTTAGAAACTATAGACCAAATAAAGACTGATCTATATTGGATATATAGATGAGTAAGTAGCCTGTGTTCAGAACTCTAACGTATGGCCTAATTTAACTTTTCAAAGTCTAAATCTTAGTAGAGTTATAACCTTGATCAGTCCATCAGTTAGTTAGTGAAAACTAACATTTATTAAGTATTCACTAATTGCCAGTTACTTGCTAAACATTTTGGAAGCCTTCATTTAATTGTCACACTGGTTAACCCTGCTATTATCATTTTGATTTTACATCTAGAGGATATATTTTACATCTGAAAATTAGAGAAGTTAGAAACTTATTTGTATGAGGCAGAGTTTCCTTTGAATCCAAAACTAAGCTCTTAACAATCTACTATCCTGTTTCTTCTGAGTCATTTTTTTTTTTAAATTTTCTTCTATTGTTTTGTTTTGTATACTCATTACAGATATATGGTGGTAGAGGTGCTTTAGTTGCTAAATTCTGTTTGACTCTTGAGACACAATTGACTGTAGTCCACCAGGCTCTTCTTTCCATGGGATTCTCCAAGTAAGAATACTGGAGTGGGTTGCCATTTCCTTCTCCAGGGGATCTTCCTGAATCAGGGATTGAACCCACATCTCTTGAGTTTCCTGCATTGCAGGCAAATTCTTTATCAACTGAGCCACCAGGAAAGCCCTCACAGGCATATGAAACCTGGTTATTTTGAGGCATGGTTATTTATTTGCAGGTTGGCCAGATGATTAAATCTAAAAAGCAGCATCTATTTTTTAAATATAATTTTTCATGTAAATTTACATATAAGTGTGTGTGCATAAATATATGAATAGAGATTTTCTCAATTTACTTGTACAATTCAACTCAAGATCTGTTTTTAAGAAACAATACATAATGCTGAATAAAACAAACATTATATTGTTAGTTTCTAAGAGAATATAATGTTGAACAGTTGCTAGGCACAATGGGACAGTCTTATTCTCTCCCAATTTATTAAAGTAATGCCACTTATTTTTAAACTGTGCCAACTATTTCAGATGACTTTGAATACTGACTTGGTAAATGCTTTACTGAAACAGTCATTAAGTTCTCCCACTCCTGAGGCAACCAAATTTTTATCTCTCAAGATGAAATAAAACTGATCTGAATGTTGCCCAAATCAGCATCTGAGAGGGAGGAGAAAGGTCACTCATGAATGGAGTCAAGTTCTGACGACTTTGCAAAAAAGGAAGCAAGTCAAATTGTAAGTCATGCACTGCTGATTTAACGTGTGGGAACAAGAAAGACAGGAAGAAGCTTAGAATGCTAGAGAAAGCTCTGTGCCTGCCAGTGTCATAAAATTCCCTTTGTAATTCAAGAAACAAAGTCAAACTGTTGGAAATGATTCAGATTTGGCTGAATAACTTTCTATTCATATATCCTAAAGGGTTATCAGTGACTCTTTCCAGATTGGCATGGTTTTGTAGCAACAGTTTTCTCTTAGGAATTGTAAATTGATCACCTGGACTGGACAATCAGGCAAATTCTTCAGTTTGGGAATATCTGGCTCTGTGTGAAGAGTGGTGGGAGTAGAGCTTAAGGATGTTCCGGCCTGGAAGGCTAAGGAAAAGGTACTGCCAAGGCAGTTTGTTCTTGGTGTGTGACTATTTACCTCCTCCCTGTTCTTGCTATTACGCTTTCACACTTGGGGCTGTCATCTCCCTCTGCTTCAGTCCCTACTTGCTGTCTATGCTGAACTTATTTTTAAACAGATTTTGCAAATGTATAGGGACAAAGGGAGGACTGAATCCCCACATAACTTATATGCTTGCTTCTTTGCATCCTCAGAAAAGGCTGGAGTGTCAGACAACCATTCTTATAGAATTTGAGATTGCCAATGTCATTGTCATGAGAGTTCAGTCCTGGATCCTCAAAGAGAATTGATTCATAATACCCCTAGCCATGGGCTTCCCGGGTGGTGCAGTGGTAAAGAATCTGCCTGCCAGTGCAAGAGACTCAAGAGAGTTGGGTTTGATCCCTGGGCTGGGAAGATCTCCTGGAGAAGGAAGTAGCACCCCACCCCATAACAGTATTCTTGCCTGAAAAATCCCACGGACAGAGGAGCCTGGCGGGCTACAGTCCAGGGTGTCGCAGAGTCAAACATGATTGCGTTCACACACATACACCTAAACATAACTCTTATTCACTCTAGTTCCCATGCCTCATCTCTTCCTTCATACCTATTGGCTCTTTGACTCTAGGATAACCTAAGACTTTAAGTACTTTCTTTGTTCAGCTGTGCCTTTTCATGGCACCTACCTAAGTGTCTCACCGTGGCCATGACCCCTCATCTGTTTTAGTCTAGAAACTAGTACAGTTAACCTGTTCTTACTTTTTTTAAGTTTAACCCCCCTCCTCCACTCCTGTTTTAGATTTTTAAAAATTATCTTTTAGTAATGAAAGCTTCTTCCTGTGCTATCTCATCACATAGCTATGGCAGAGTACTGATTATACTTCTAGAATCCCTAGAAAATAGCTCATACTTTAATTTTTTGTATATTTGAGTGAAAGGGTTCTAAAATGAAGAATAACTGAGTGATAATTTAAAAATTAGGCAATAATGAAAAGATTTTGTTTCTCTTTGTTAGTTCTATCCTATGATGAGAAAGCATGAAGAAATGGGCTCTTGTCCATTCATTTACTCATACATGTCTTTACTGATCAGCTATTACATTTATGTTTCAGGCACTATTTGAATAAAATTTTTAGTCTTTTTTTTTTTAAACAAGAAAGAATTTCTTGGCTATCAATGTGATAAGACATTGAAATTAAGAAGAGAAAGGAAATAGGGTCTGAGTTATAGTAATTTTCAAGAAAGGATGATGCAATAGAAACAAATTAGGAGGTTAGTTAAGTATATTTTTGTACAACTGTATACTGGAATATAGTATGTTATCATTATACTAAAAGAGCAAGACTCCAAAGGGATTAAAAGAAAGCAACATTTTCCTTTTTCTCTATGTAAGCTAGTTTTCCCCTATCCCTTGGATGAAATCCAGGAGTAGTTCATAATTTTTATGGTCACATTCTGATAATAAAATATCCTTTTTTCACTTTTTAGTTGCAATTTAATTTTAATAATTGAAATAACCATTTCCACAGTCAAAACTCTGAACTACATTTAAAGATGCGTCTCTTCTGACATGCTGACTCTAGAGATTTCTGGTGGGAAACAGTGATCTGCTCTCTCCTTCAACATTCCTCCTCCCATCTCCTAAGCCAAGACTTCTCAAATCCATCTAGGATTTGGGGAAGGGAGAAATGAGGAGCAAAAATTACTTTATAGAGATTTTTATGATTTGGCATTGACATACTTTGAGATTAGTCGATGTTCAAAGCAGTCTCTTTTTTGTAACTTGTTTGGTGTTCACTGGATGTTGACCCTGGGGATCTCTGGGTAGTGTAGTTCTCAGATATGGACACAGTAGTATCCTCCCAGCTCCTACCCCAATGGTACCTCTCATAGCTTCTTATTGTGGAGATTCCACCAAGATATCTCTAGCCCAGTTCTTTCCTGCAGTATCCACTTGGGCCACTGTGTATCCTTACCATATCATGTAGAATATTGTTGCTCCCACTGTTACCTTTTTTTACCTCTGGACACAAACTTCTGCATTTACTTTTCTTAGGTGAGGTTCAAACAACAGTCCCTGAGTTCATTCATATTTCAGGAAATACGTGTCAAATGTTCCAAGGTCCTTCCAAAGGCCTCTCACTTATTATGATAGAAGGGGCACCTCTTTTCCTTTCCTTTAGGAGGAAGATAACCTAGAACTCAGCAACTTTCTCCAATAAAATATTCTCTTCTAGACTCTTTAACCTAGTTCTTTTTATATCTTTGTATAAAGTGCATATTCATCTCTAAATGGAACTGGTGGACAGTTTGTTTTTCCTCCCTATGCTTTTCTACATTTTTCAAGTTTTCCTCAAATAAATATCTATCTTTAAATATCCCCCAAATAAAGATTAATTAACATGAGTGCTGCATATTTTACATTCACTTGCACAAAGGCAGATATTAGCAGTTCCTCACTATATGTGATAACTTTACCTATTCATCTGACACAATCACATGAATTATCTCATACTTTTAAAAAAGTTTTAATATGATCCTAATGTGGCATGTTATTTGATCAATGATACATTTTAAAAGTATTATAATTAGTAATTGGAAAATGGGATGAGATTTATTTTTCCTCAATTTTATATAGAATGAAAATCATTCTGATTGAAATTTCCCTTTGCAAATTTAGAGACTGCTCTCACAAAAGAGTAAAGTATTTGGAAACTCTAATTCTACTCTCCTTAGATTGAACAATGGGGACCTCTGTAGCAATTACCTTATGAGTTCTGAGGATCATATTTGGGAGGCATGATTACAAAGATTGGGATAAGAATTTTATAAAACCTCAAGAAGGCATTGAACTGACAAGTAAGAGACCTACCATTTGAGATCTGTGTTAGAGGAGTATGTCTCGGATGTACAATTTCAGAGTGGGACGAGGGTGTGCAAGGATGAGTAACTGACTGCCCAATTGCCTTCAGTCTCTTTCCCTTTTAGGGGCCTGTGTTATCTTAAGAGTATTATAGCTGACAGCTAGCATAAAAACAGGTCATCATTTACAAGTGATTTCACAATCACTCATGTAACCAGGATTCCTTCTAATAAAAAAGGCTTATGTTGGCAAATTCAAACAGAACACAAGGCATTAGAAAATATTTAATAAATAATCACCTTATAGAGAGTACTCTATAGAAAAATAGGGAGAAATCTCTGATGATTTTCCTGGGAAATTGTGTGCAGAGATCTAAGACTACCCAGAACAATTTATAATTTTAGTTAACAATGAAATTTGAATCTACTATGTGGTTTAAGTTTCTGTTTGTCATTCAAGTACACAAATCACTAAACTATGCAAAATTTTATCACAGTCATTAGAATTTGAACATACCAAATATAATATCATTAAATGTTTTGCTCATAATCCCTTTTGTTTTTGGCTTACATACAAGATGAGTAGTTTTCAAACTTTGAACCTTAAACCAGCATGATCATCATCTGGGAACTAGTTAGAACTGTAAATTCTGAGGTTCTATCCCAGATCTACTTAATTAGAAACTCTAGGAATAGAATCCAGAAATCTGTGTTTTAACAATCTGTCCCAGTGATTCTGACGAATCCTAAATATGAGAACCATTGATCTAGAAGAAACAGAGTTTAAAATGTGTATAGTAATTCACTCTGTCCCGATTAAAGGACTTTGATTTTTGTGGATCTATCCTAGAAAAAGATATTCTTACCATAGAGGTCGAAGTAATTTATGAAAGATAAAAATAAATATGCATTAGTTATACAGCAGTGCAGGTATTAATAGATTTGTAGTATGTTGTATAATCCAGTGTTTTAAGTCTAAGAAACTCCCTTTACTTCAACTCTCTTCAGTTTCCAGCTGTTGTTAATAGCTGCTGATGTTCACCTCAAAAATCTACTTCTTTGATGAATATTATGAATCTAGGTGTGTTTTAATTACATTAAAACACTTTAGGTTAGAAAAATAGTTTGAGGGAATGAATTAGTATACTGAGTTTATGATCACAATGTGAGAATGAGACATGATTACAGATAAATATTAAAAGGAGTAGAGGGAAATGTCTAGAACTTGTCTCTTTCAGAGAATCTTTCTATTTCTGGGACAAGACATCTATTCAGGCTAGTAGCTTAACATGAGGAAAAGAAAGATGCAAGGTAAATGTGATCATTCCATATTATAACTTGTTGTTCTTATATAATTTGTTATATAGTATGTTGTATTATTTGTTGTATAATCCGTTGTTGACGGTGCACAAGTGCGAGCGAGAGGAGCTACCCCACGTCCAAAGTCAGGGGTAGCGGCTGAGAGTGCAAGGCTGCGACGGTGCAGGAACGGCAGAGAGGAGCAACCCCAAGCCCAAGGCCAGGGGAGGCAGCCGGAAAGGAACAACCCTATGTCCAAGGAGCGGTGGCTGCGCGGGCGCAGGAGGGCCTACAGGAGCTATTCCACGTTCAAGGTCAGGAGGGGCGGCAGTGTGGAGATAGCTCTCATCCAAGGTAAGGAGCAGCAGCTGTGCTTTGCTGGAGCAGCCGTGAAGAGATACCCCAAGTCCAAGGTAAGAGAAACCCAAGTAAGATTGTAGGTGTTGCAAGAGGGCATCAGAGGGCAGAACAATGAAACCACAATCAGGGAAAACTAGTCAATCTAATTACACTAGGACCACAGCCTGGTCTAACTCAATGAAACTAAGCCATGCCCTGTGGGGCCACCCAAGACAGGCGGGTCATGGTGGAGAGGTCTGACAGAATGTGGTCCACTGGAGAAGGGAATGGCAAACGACTTCAGTATTCTTGCCTTGAGAACCCCATGAACAGTATGAAAAGGCAAAATGATAGGATACTGAAAGAGAAACTTCCCAGGTCAGTAGGTGCCCAATATGCTACTGGAGATTAGTGGAGAAATAACTCCAGAAAGAATAAAGGGATGGAGCCAAAGCAAAAACAATACACAGTTCTGGATGTGACTGGTTTTAGAAGCAAGGTCCAATGCTGTAAAGAGCAATATTGCATAGGAACCTGGAATGTTGTGTCCATGAATCAAGGCAAATTGGAAGTGGTCAAACAAGAGATGGCAAGAGTGAATGTCGACATTCTAGGAGTCAGCGAGCTAAAATGGACTGGAATGGGTAAATTTAACTCAGATGACCATTATATCTACTACTGCGGGCAGGAATCCCTTAGAAGAAATGGAGTGGCCATCATGGTCAACAAAAAAGTCCGAAATGTAGTACTTGGATGCAATCTCAAAAACGACAGAATGATCTCTGTTAGTTTCCAAGGCAAACCATTCAATATTACAGTAATCCAAGTCTATGCCTCAACCAGTAACGCTGAAGAAGCTGAAGTTGAACGGTTCTATGAAGACCTCCAAGACCTTTTAGAACTAACACCCAAAAAAGATGTCCTTTTCATTATAGGGGACTGGAATGCAAAAGTAGGAAGTCAAGAAACACCTGGAGTAACAGGCAAATTTGGCCTTGGAATATGGAATGAAGCAGGGAAAAGACTAATAGAGTTTTGCCGAGAAAACGCACTGGTCATAGCAAACACCCTCTTCCAACAACACAAGAGAAGACTCTACACATGGATATCACCAGATGGTCAACACCAAAATCAGATTGATTATATTCTTTGCAGCCAAAGATTGAGAAGCTCTATACAGTCAACAAAAACAAGACCAGGAGCTGACTGTGGCTCAGATCATGAACTCCTTATTGCCAAATTCAGACTGAAATTGAAGAAAGTAGGGAAAACCACTAGACCATTCAGGTATGACCTAAATCAAATCCCTTATGATTATACAGTGGAAGTGAGACATGTATTTAAGGGACTAGATCTGATAGAGTGCCTGATGAACTATGGACGGAGGTTCGTGACATTGTACAGGAGACAGGGATCAAGACCATCCCCATGGAAAAGAAATGCAAAAAAGCAAAATGGCTGTCTGATGAGGCCTTACAAATAGCTGTGAAAAGAAGAGAAGTGAAAAGCAAAAAAGTAAAGGAAAGACATACCCATTTCAATGCAGAGTTCCAAAGAATAGCAAGAAGAGATAAGAAAGCCTTCCTCCGCGATCAATGCAAAGAAGTAGAGGAAAATGACAGAATGGGAAAGACTAGAGATCTCTTCAAGAAAGTTAGAGATGCGAAGGGAACATTTCATGCAAAGATGGGCTCGATAAAGAACAGAAATGGTATGGACCTAACAAAAGCAGAAGATATTAAGAAGAGGTGGAAAGAATACACAGAAGAACTATACAAGAAGATCTTCATGACCAAGATAATCACGATGGTGTGATCATTCACCTACAGCCAGACATCCTAGAATGTGAAGTCCAGTGGGCCTCAGAAAGCATCACTATGAACAAAGCTAGTGGAGGTGATGGAATTCCAGTCGAGCTACTTCAAATCCTTTAAGATGATGCTGTGAAGGTGCTGCACTCAATATGCCAGCAAATTTGGAAAATTCAGCAGTGGCCACAGGACTGGAAAAGGTCAGTTTTCATTCCAATCCCAAAGAAAAGCAATGTGAAAGAATGTTCAAACTACCACACAATTGCACTCATCTCACATGCTAGTAAAGTAACGCTCAAAATTCTCCCAGCCAGGCTTCAGCAGTACATGAACCGTGAACTTCCAGATGTTCAAGCTGGTTTTAGAAAAGGCAGAGGAACCAGAGATCAAATTGCCAACATCTGCTGGATCATGGAAAAAGCAAGACAGTTCCAGAAAAACATCTATTTCTTCTGTACTGACTATGCCAAAGCCTTTGACTGTGTGGATCATAATAAACTGTGGAAAATACTGAAAGAGATGGGAATACCAGACCACCTGACCTGCCTGTTGAGAAACCTATATGCAAGTCAGGAAGCAATAGTTAGAACTGGGCATGGAACAACCGACTGGTTCCAAATAGGGAAAGGAGTACATCAAAGCCATATATTATCACCCTGCTTATTTAACTTATGTGCAGAGTACATCATGAGAAACGCTGGGCTGGATGAAGCACAAGCTGGAATAAAGATTGCTGGAAGAAATATCAATAACCTCAGATATGCAGATGACACCACCCTTATGGCAGAAAGTGAACTAAAAAGCCTCGTGATGAAAGTGAAAGTGGAGAGTGAAAAAGTTGGCTTAAAGCTCAACATTCAGAAAACTAAGATCATGGCATCTGGTCCCATCACTTCATGGGAAATACATGGGAAAACAGTGGAAACAGTGTCAGACTTTATTTTTTGGGCTCCAAAATCACTGCAGATGGTAATGCAGCCATGAAATTAAAAGATGCTTACTCCTTGGAAGGAAAGTTATGACCAACCTAGATAGCATATTCAAAAGCAGAGATATTACTTTGCCAACAAAGGTCCATCTAGTCAAGGCTATGGTTTTTCCAGTGGTCATGTAGGGATGTGAGAGTTGGACTGTGAAGAAAGCTGAGCCTTGAAGAACTGATGCTTTTGAACTGTGGAGTTGAAGAAGACTCTTGAGAGTCCCTCGACTGCAGGGGGATCCAACCAGTGCATTCTGAAGGAGATCAGCCCTGGGATTTCTTTGGAAGGAATGATGCTAAAGCTGAAACTCCAGTACTTTGGCCACCTCATGCAAAGAGTTGACTCATTGGAAAAGACTCTGAAGCTGGGAGGGATTAGGGGCAGGAGGAGAAGGGGACGACAGAGGATGAGATGGCTGGATGGCATCACTGACTCGATGCACATGAGTCTGAGTGAACTCCGGGAGTTGGCGATGGACAGGGAGGCCTGGCATGCTGTGATTCATGGGATTGCAAAGAGGCGGACATGACTGAGCGACTGAACTGAACTGAACTGAACTGACGTTGTTGTTTAGTTTCCTGGTCATGTTGACTCTTTGTGACCCCATGGACTGCAGTGCACCAGGCCTCCCTGTCCTTCACCATCTCCTGGAGTTTGCCGGAGTTCATGTTCATTGCATCAGTGATGCCGTCCAGACATTTCATCCTCTGATGCCCTCTTTTCCTCCCCTTGATCTTTCCTGGCATCAGGGAAATGAAAATATGTGTCTTTCATCATAAATTCCAAACACAGTGTTTGGATCTGAGGAAGGAAAAAAATTGTAACTGAAATAATATAAAATAGGAAATATAAAAGAAATAAATTATATAATGGGTACAACATTCTTGTGTTCTATAACATTGTAAAAAGTATAAATTTTTTGAGAGGCTCAGAAAACAAAGTTAGATCTTGAAGATAATTTCATGGAAAAACCACATCATAGTTGACCATATTCCTCCAACCATCTTTCTGTTTTTCACCTCATGACTCCTGGTGTTCTGCTGTTCAAAATCAAGTGTAAGTGAAATGTGTGGCACCCAATAAACATATATCTGTGGCTGATTGAGCTGCTTGAGAGGATGGAGGTTCTTGAGGTCCCAGGCAAGAATCAGGTTATCTCTGGGCCCCTAGTCCTCATAGGCTAACAATAAAGGAGATGCATGTTTTTTAGGATGGTTCTGGTGGGTCCTCTCTGTATCCCCACGGCCCTTAGGAGAACTGTTTGACATGTTAGAATAATACAAAATGGTAACATTGGTCAAGTTGGAATGATCTTTGTAACAGCTTCCCTCATTTCTCACTGTCACCAATGGTGAAGAAGTACATACAGGACAAGAAATACTGAGAATTTTGTAGAATTCTCAGATGGTCAAGGAAGGGTATTACTGCTGTGTCTGAGAAAGTTCTAACTTTTGTCCACTGGGCTGTACGACCACATGTCAAACCCTCTCCAATTTATTTGTTCAGCTTAGAAGTTCTTGACCAAAAGAAGGATATATTGTTAGTAATAAGCAGGAGAGTTGGTGTAGGAAATGGCAACCCATTCCAGTATTCTTCTTCTGGAAAATTCCATGGACAGAGGAGCTTGGTGTAGTGAGCTATATAGTCTGTGGGGTCACAAAGAGTCAGACACGACTGAGTGACTGAACACACATGCACACAAACCATAGGAGAGTTAGGCACCATAGAAACTGTGCATACAAGATAGTTTGAAGCTTGGGAAAATGGTATAAAATTTATTTGCAAGGAGTATCTTCAGAGTAGGGTGATGGAAGCAGCACTGGAAGACTTAACAAGGATTATACATATAATACTATATAAGAAAGTACAAAAGGCTGGATGACTTAACAATTATATTTTTAATCCAGAGTGAGCCAGATTCAGGAATTTGAGACTCTATATGTATACAGTCTCCATATAACTTGGCAAATTCTGCCACTTGTACAGGGAATGGATTTTCTTCGGTGTGCCCCAAAATTGCTGCTTGGCAGAGTTTTTCTGTGGAGCCAAGTGGAAAAAGCTCCTTTTGTTGTTATTATTATTTTTGCTTTCCCACATAGAATCAATTTGTGGATTGCATAAACCGCAGGATATAATTCCACTATTTCAGCCAGAAACTTTCCCATCTGACCAAGACAATTGCAAATATGCTAAACTTGCTTTAATGAAAAGTCATTCTTTACATAGCTTACATCGACATAAGATGACAAGTCACTCACCAGATAAAAGCTTCTTTGTTTGAATCAAACAATAAGCCAGCTCTTCCAAAAAAAAAAAAAAAAAAAAAACCCCTGCCATTCTATTCTGAACTGAATGCATTTTCAGCTAATGCTGTATTCAGGATCAAAACCAAAGGAGGCCCATCTGCTAGGAAGGCCAAAAGCTCATTTTGTGGCGTGTCAGTCCAGTCTGTTATAGAAATGGTCACTCTAAAACTGTTTGCAATTTAAAAGTGCACACTGAGAATTATGTTAACCTCTATTGACTGACTTTTGTTAAATGCACCATTAAGAATCCAATTTACCCTGGCTTCCTCTAAAATGTTGTGCTCAGGGCATTCCAATAGGTACATTATGATGGTCAATTGTCACAGGCTAAAAGTCAGTACCTTGTTAGCTCAAATACACCAAGCATTTGTCCCTAATTTTAGTAGGGAACTCTCTTGCCCTGGAATTATGGGAGCACTGATGGAATATAACCTTATAAGATGATTTAAGGGGTGTCAGGCTGGATCCACGGGTAAACACTGATTGAACAAGGCTAAGAGGTCCTAGATAGTGAACTCTGACATCACTCTTCACTAGTCTGGTTCTGCCTCTTCTGCTTAGAGTGAAAATTTGCAGAGGTTAGAACCTGAGTGTCAAGTCAAAATGAGATGATGAATTAGGTCAATTACTACATGGTAGACATGCCAGTCACACTAATGCTTAGTAAATATAGCACACTTTTAATTGCGCTTACTGACATTCACATTTATTTTCTTTTGTCATTTAAATCACCACAAGATTGTTAATAAAGTTGTCCCTTAACTGATTAACTCTTACACGACTTCACACTGAGTTCTGAAATGCAGTACCACCCTGAGGATGGCTTCCTCTCCGATTTAGAGGGCAGGTTTCCAGCAAGCTCCACCAGCAAGGTCCCAACAGCAGTGCCCATTCCAGAAAGGTCTTGACCTCATCTCTAGTCAGGCAGGCATGGAGTCACTTAGGCAGGAGCCACTTGGTCATTCTGTCTCAGCCCTAGGACTAAGAGTAGTGGCTGTTACCTATATCTATTATTCCTGTATTCTTTATATTTCTCTTTAACTCTTTCTAGACAATTCTTTATTCTTCTAATCTCCTGTTAATAATTCTTTATTTTAAATTTCTCTGTTCAAATTTCTGTTTGATTCTATTTTCTGATTGAATCAGGTATAATAAACCTTTTACTTTGCCTTCTCTCTGATTTAAACCATTATTGGGTATCAATAGGCCTCCTGAAATCTTACAAGGATAGGTAAATATAATTAAGAATCGCAACAAATTTAAGTATTTTTAAATTTACTGATAATCTATTTCTCTGCTCCAAACACAGATGTTTTGAAATTGTTGGCCTCACTGTGCATTAGGCACATGAATTTATGATTAGTTACATCTCTGTTAAAAGGTAATTTAAATATACTTGGAAGGGAAAAGATGGAAGAGTAGAGGACTTGACATGAAAACACTAGAATCACAACTAACTGCTGAATGATCATTGACAAAAAAGACTGGAACCTACCAATAAATATATCCTACACCCAGCGACAAAGAAGGCATAGGTGATAGGAGGGCACTTTCACAATATAAATCAAATCCCATACCCACTGGGTGGATGATCCACAAGCTAGAAAATGATTATGTTGCAGAGGTTCTCCCACAAGAGTTCCAAGCCCTAAGTCAGGCCCCCAAGCCTCAGCACCTGGCACTGGGAGGAGCAACCCCAGAGCATATGGCTTTGAAGGCCAGACAGGTTTGCTTACAGGAGCCCAACTTTCACTGCTGTGAAAGTGCTGCACTCAATATGTCAGCAAATTTGGAAAACTCAGCAGTGGCCACAGGACTGGAAAAGGTCAGTTTTCATTCCAATCCCAAAGAAAGGCAATGCCAAAGAATGCTCAAACTACTGTACAATTGCACTCATCTCACATGGTAGTAAAGTAACGCTCAAAATTCTCCAAGCCAGTCTTCAGCAATACATGAACCATGAACTTCCAGATGTTCAAGCTGGATTTAGAAAAGGCAGAGATCAAATTGCCAACATCCGCTGGATCATCGAAAAAGCAAGAGAGTTCCAGAAAAACATCTATTTCTGCTTTATTGACTATGCCAAAGTCTTTGACTGTGTGGATCACAACAAACTCTGGAAAATTCTGACAGAGATGGGAATACCAGACCACCTGACCTGCCTCCTGGGAAACCTGTATGCAGGTGACGAAGCAACAGTTAGAACTGGACATGGAACAACAGACTGGTTTCAAATAGGAAAAGGAGTACGTCAAGGCTGTATATTGTCACCCTGCTTATTTAAC
>NW_011494711.1:1735800-1739009 GCF_000754665.1 Bison bison bison | reverse complement strand
AGATATGCAGATGATACCACCCTTATGGCAGAAAGTGAAGAGGAACTAAAAAGCCTCTTGATGAAAGTGAAAGAGCAGAGTTAAAAAGTTGGCTTAAAGGTCAACATTCAGAAAACGAAGATCATGGCACCTGGTCCCATCACTTCATGGGAAATAGATGGGGAAACAGTGGCTGACTTTATCTTTTGGGGTTCCAAAATCACTGCAGATGGTGATTGCAGGCATGAAATTAAAAGACGCTTACTCCTTGGAAGGAAAGTTATGAGCAACCTAGACAGCATATTAAAAAGCAGAGACATTACTTTGTCAACAAAGGTCTATCTAGTTGAGGCTATGGTTTTCCCAATAGTCATGTATGGATGTGACAGTTGGACTATAAAGAAAGCTGAGCGCTGAAGAGTTGATGCTTTTGAACTGTGGTGTTGGAGAAGATTCTAGAGAGTCCCTTGGACTTCAAGGAGATCCAACCAGTCCATCCTAAAGGCATGAGTCCTGGGTGTTCATTGGAAGGACTAACGTTGAAGCTGAAACTCCAATACTTTGGCCACCTGATGCAGAGGTGAATCATTTGAAAAGACCCTGATGCTGGGAAAGATTGAGGGCAGGAAGAGAAGGGGATGACAGAGGATGAGATGGCTGGATGGCATCTCCGACTCAATGAACGTGAGTTTGGTTAAACTCCAGGAGTTGGTGATGGACAAAGAGGGCTGGCGTGCTGAGTTTCATGGGGCTGCGAAGAGTCGGACATGACTGAGCGCCTGAACTGAACTGAATAGAACAGGACTAGGGGAAATAAGAGACTCAACTCTTGGAGAGTACACATTGAATCACTTTCCTGTACTTCTGAAACTAGTACAACATTGTAAATCAACTATATCCAAAATAAAATAAAAATTATATTAAAAAATAAAAAAAAATTTTTAAATTACTGATAACTATTAAAATAATTGAGAACTAATTTGGATGCTGTTTCAATAAGGCCATCTAGGTTTTTAAAAAGTATCATAGTTATTAAGGTTATTATTTAACTTTTCTATTGCTAAACAGACATTACTTTGAATGTATTAGGACCAATCAATGAACAAATCATTTGTAATTTTATGGGTTGATTTTTATCCACAAGCATACATCACCATTAACATTTAGAAAATGGTTATATGGATTAAAATTTGGTTTTGTTTTATGTGATCCCAAAAGTATGTGTTGTTTAGTAAATAAAATGTCATGAAAGAGCTCTAATTAAAAATACGAAATACCATTCTCCATCCTATTTTTCTAAAAAACAAAAATATCCGTGCTCAATTTATGCTTTTAATAAAGTGATTTTAGTTTACCATTGTGTAGTTCTATAATACAGTGGTTGCATGTAATCACTTTTAGATTTGCTTTCTAATTCATCTTTGCTATATGTTTGTGTATTTTCTTTCTGATGAAGGATAGTTTCTTCAACTTTGTTATATTTCAGTTTTTCTCATTTTGAAATATAAATAATAGTTTGTTAGATTAAAAATATGTGGTCATCCTATGAAGAATATTTGGAAGTGCAAAATCTTTAAATGGCCAAGGAAAGCAATAAATATTAGTATATCTGAGATGCTATTCTGCTGCTGCTGCTGCTGCTGCTAAGTTGCTTCAGTCGTGGCCAACTCTGTGCGACCCCACCAGGCTCCCCCATCCCTGGAATTCTCCAGGCAAGAACATTGGAGTGGGTTGCCATTTCCTTCTCCAAACCATGAAAGTGAAAAGTCAAAGTTTAAATAGTAACAAAACCATCAACTCTTCTGTAACTCACAACTTCTAAAGTAACTGAGCCAATGGAAGTTTTGACAATTTAACATTTTCAATATAGCTTTGGTATTGGCATTTATTTTAATTGTTCCATCATTAAACACAATAATATATGCTACACATTAATTGAAATATTAGCTATCCTATGCCTATCACTATCTTCCATAGTATTATATTCTATAGCTAAATAATTAGCTTAATCTTGTGTAATAAGTTTTTTTTTAATAAATCTTTGGTTTCTCAAAATATATTTAATGTGTTATTATCTTTTGGTATAAAAAAATAAAAAGGAAATGGTGGATCTCTATTTCTGTTTAAACCTCCAAATAGGATTTTCATTACAGCACAAATGAAAATGCCAGCTAAAAAATGTAAAACTTAGATCTCTAGCTATTTGATCTCCCCTTATCACCCTCCTACAAAACATTTTCGTTAATATAAAGGTTAGGTAAATAAGTGTGAATTCATTGACAATTGTTGGATAGGAAAAATCCTGAGCCATTTCAACAATAATAAGGGATAAGAGTTTCCTCTTCACTGCTAATTTCTTCATAATGTCTCTCACTACACCAGAAGAACTTTATCTGCTTTTTCTAATGCAGTTTTGGGGTAATACATCACACTGAATTACTTAGTCCAACTGGTCACTTTTTAGCAACTGACAAGTAAGATTAGTAGTTGTATCTTTGTTAGAGTCTAGGTAATGGAAGTCGCATTTATGTGGCAGTTGTGGCTATTGAATTTCAGTAATATAATTGTTTATATGGAAGAAATAGAAGAGTGTTGAAAGTGAATAAGTGTTGAAAATGTTGAAAGGCTTTAAATAGCCTTTCTTCAGTCTCTTTCAAGTTTCAAATTATGGTACTTACATAATTCTGTTTTCAATTACTGTATGTATATCTTTTAAAAGAAACAAGCAATGTTTAATTAACTATACTTTAACTTCTTAGTGCTACTGTGACATGAAATTTTTTTCAATGAAGCCTCTCTTGAATCTCATGTTACCAGTTTCAAAGGGGACTTTTTAGCTCTTGCCTTAATTATGGTCCTACACTTTGGAGAAATTACCAGTCAGTTTAATCATTGTTCTTCTGTACATAATAAGTCATTTCTATCTGGCAGCTTTAAAATATACATATATGTATAATATTTATATTAATTCATTCATTTACTGTTAGGTTTCAGAAATTATATTATTATGTGCCTAGGGAGTACGTCAAGGCTGTATATTGTCACCCTGCTTATTTAACTTCTATGCAGAGTACATCATGAGAAATGCTGGGCTGGATGAAGCACAAGCTGGAATCAAGATTGCTGGGAGAAATATCAATAACCTCAGATATGCAGATGATACCACCCTTATGGCAGAAAGTGAAGAGGAACTAAAAAGCCTCTTGATGAAAGTGAAAGAGCAGAGTTAA
>NW_011494711.1:1734837-1735700 GCF_000754665.1 Bison bison bison | reverse complement strand
CTTTTCTTGGCTTACTTCACTCTGTATAATAGGCTCCAGTTTCATCCACCTCATTTAGAACTGATTCAAATGTATTCTTTTTAATGGCTGAATAATACTCCATTGTGTATATGTACCACTGCTTTCTTATCCATTCATCTGCTGATGGACATCTAGGTTGTTCCATGTCCTGGCTATTATAAACAGTGCTGCGATGAACATTGGGGTACACGTGTCTCTTTCCCTTCTGGTTTCCTCAGTGTGTATGCCCAGCAGTGGGATTGCTGGATCATAAGGCAGTTCTATTTCCAGTTTTTTAAGGAATCTCCACACTGTTCTCTATAGTGGCTGTACTAGTTTGCATTCTCACCAACAGTGTCAGAGGGTTCCCTTTTCTCCACACCCTCTCCAGCATTTATTGCTTGTAGACTTTTGGATCGCAGCCATTCTGACTGGCGTGAAATGGTACCTCATAGTGGTTTTGATTTGCATTTCTCTGATAATGAGTGATGTTGAGCATCTTTTCGTGTGTTTGTTAGCCATCTGTATGTCTTCTTTGGAGAAATGTCTGTTTAGTTCTTTGGCCCATTTATTGATTGGGTCATTTATTTTCCTGGAGTTGAGCTGTAGGAGTTGCTTGTATATTTTTGAGATTAGTTGTTTGTCAGTTGCTTCATTTGCTATTAATTTCTCCCATTCTGAAGGCTGCCTTTTCACCTTGCTAATAGTTTCCTTTGTTGTGCAGAAGCTTTTAAGTTTAATTAGGTCCAATTTGTTTATTTTTGCTTTTATTTCCAATATTCTGGGAGGTGGGTCATAGAGGATCCTGCTGTGATGTATGTCAGAGAGTGTTTTGCCTATGTTCTCCTCTAGGAGTTTTATAG
>NW_011494711.1:1733500-1734737 GCF_000754665.1 Bison bison bison | reverse complement strand
AACAGTGTCAGACTTTATTTTGGGGGGCTCCAAAATCACTGTAGATGGTGATTGCAGCCATGAAATTAAAAGACACTCCTTGGAAGGAAAGTGATGACCAACCTAGATAGCATATTGAAAAGCAGAGACATTACTTTGCCAGCAAAGGTCTGTCTAGTCAAGGCTTTCCAGTGGTCATGTATGGATGTAAGAGCTGGACTGTGAAGAAAGCTGAGCACTGAAGAATTGATGCTTTTGAACTGTGGTGTTGGAGAAGACTCTTGAGAGTCCCTTGGACTGCAAGGAGATCCAACCAGTCCATCCTAAAGGGGATCAGTCCTGGGTGTTCTTTGGAAGGACTGATGCTAAAGCTGAAACTCCAATACTTTGGCCACCTCACGGGAAGAGTTGACTCATTCGAAAAGACTCTGATGCTGGGAGGGATTGAGGGCAGGAAGAGAAGGGGATGACAGAGGATGAGATGGCTGCACGGCATCACCGACTCAATGGACATGAGTTTGAGTGAACTCCAGGAGTTGGTGATGGACAGGGAGGCCTGGCATGCTGTAATTCATGGAGTCGCAAAGAGTCGGACACGACTGAGCAACTGAACTGAACTGAGGGAGACTTCAAATTTATTGTGTTTGAATTTATAACTTTGCTTTCTTACCAAGTTTGGAGAGTATTTCACCTTTATTTCTTCAAGAATTTTTCTGTCATTTTCTTTCTCAGCTTTTTTGAGAAATTGCTTACAGTGTCAGACTATTTGATTTTGTTCCATAGGTAATTAAATTATACTCTTTTTTTTAATTTTTTTTTATTTTTAAACTTTAAAATATTGTATTCATTTTGCCAAATATTGAAATGAATCCGCCACAGGTATATATGTGTTCCCCATCCTGAATCCTCCTCCTTCCTCCCTCCCCATACCATCCCTCTGGGTTGTCCCAGTGCACCAGCCCCAAGCATCCAGTATCGTGCATCGAACCTGGACTGGCGACTCGTTTCATACATGATATTATACATGTTTCAATGCCATTCTCCCAAATCTCCCCACCCTCTCCCTCTCCCACAGAGTCCATAAGACTGTTCTATACATCAGTGTCTCTTTTGCTGTCTCGTACACAGGGTTATTGTTACCATCTTTCTAAATTCCATATATATGTGTTAGTATACTGTATTGGTGTTTTTCTTTCTGGCTTACTTCACTCTGTATAATAGGCTCCAGTTTCATCCGCCTCATTAGAACTGATTCAAA
>NW_011494711.1:1730557-1732997 GCF_000754665.1 Bison bison bison | reverse complement strand
GGCTTTCTATTTTGTTCCATTGATCTATATTTCTGTCTTTGTGCCAGTACCATACTGTCTTGATAACTGTGGCTTTGTAGTAGAGCCTGAAGTCAGGTAGGTTGATTCCTCCAGTTCCATTCTTCTTTCTCAAGATAGCTTTGGCTATTAGAAGTTTTTTGCATTTCCATACAAATTGTGAAATTATTTGTTCTAGCTCTGTGAAGAATACTGTTGGTAGCTTGATAGGGATTGCACTGATTCTATAAATTGCTTTGGGTAGTATACTCATTTTCACTATATTGATTCTTCCAATCCATGAACATGGTATATTTCTCCATCTATTAGTGTCCTCTTTGATTTCTTTCACCAGTGTTTTATAGTTTTATATATATAGGTCTTTAGTTTCTTTAGGTAGATATATTCCTAAGTATTTTATTCTTTCTGTTGCAATGGTGAATGGAATTGTTTCCTTAATTTCTCATTCTGTTAAATTATACTCTTTTAAAAATTTGTTCTCTTATTCAGATCACATATCTTGATCTGTATTCAAGTTTCATTAACTCTTTACTCTGCAGTCTCTAACCTGTTACTAAGCCGATTGATTGAATCTTTTATTTCAGATAGTGTATGTTTTGGTTCTAAGTTTTCCGTTTGGTTCTTTTTCATATTTCCTATTTCTTTGTAGATGTTTCTTATCTGTTTACTCATTATGAGCATATTTTTCTTTACTTCATTGAGCATCATTTAAAGATGATAACAATAACCCTGTGTACAAGACAGCAAAAGAGACACTGATGTATAGAACAGTCTTATGGACTCTGTGGGAGAGGGAGAGGGTGGGAAGATTCGGGAGAATGGCATTGAAACATGTAAAATATCATGTATGAAACGAGATGCCAGTCCAGGTTCGATGCACGATACTGGATGCTTGGAGCTAGTGCACTGGGATGACCCAGAGGGATGGTATGGGGAGGGAGGAGGGAGGAGGGTTCAGGATGGGGAACACATGTATACCTGTGATGGATTCATTTTGATATTTGTCAAAACTAATACAATTATGTAAAGTTTAAAAATAAAATTTTTTTAAAAAGCCACTTTAAAGTCTTTGTTGAATAATTTAACCACATAGGTCTAGGGTTAACTGTTCTTTTCTTCAAGAAGACTTCCCTAAACCTAAGTGGGTTGAGTTATGTTCCCCTCTTTTTTATACATTATATGAAATTAAAATAGTGCTTGTATGTGTCCATGTAATCAATCAGATTGTAAACTATTCAAGGACAGTAGCACTGTCTTTTTCATCTATATTCCTCTCAATTCCAGCACAGTAATTGAAAAACAGTACATATTCAGTAAATGTTTGCTTAATTAAATGTAGTTCAGGAAGATTGTTTGGTTCATTATTCAGGTAGAACACACAGAAAATCAAGAACTGGGGTTTGGGCCTCAGTTTTGTAATACAGAAACTACATTTGGTTAATATACCTAAAGTTAGCAAAGTTTGGAGAACTGATTTATGCTATCCAATTTATCATTGTAAATTAATGCAGAAATTAAAGTTTACTATTTGTTAAAATATAATAATATAATATACCTTTCTAATGATTAATGTATATAATCAAAGTCTTCTTTACAGAGTATATAATTTCTGGTGTTATGGGTCTGGGTCATAAATATAATCAAAATATTGTTTACTATAGTGAAATAAAGTTGGATATATATTAAAGATAATTAATTTAAGGTGAAAAGTCTTATGAATCATCCCTACCCCTCAACCTGGTGTGATCTGAACTCAAGTATATTCCCTACATGTTCTCCTTTGGACAGTTCTGGGTGAATATAGATACCCTTCCTTTTCAACTCACTCATTTTTTTCCCTCTAAAATCCTTGGAGACCATCTTTTAAACTTAAATTCATTCTTTCCTTGGATACATTATAAGTTTAAAAAATCTGCAGTGTATTTGTAAATCTTTTAGAGTTTATACACTGGTTTTATTTGAATTTCATTAAAACTCAGTTTTTATGTAGTTTCCCTTTCCCTAAGTTGATTTCAAGATAGTTAATTACTCTTATCCATTTATATTTACTATAATTAACTTAGCCCTACAGCTAACATTATTTTATAGTTTTGCAGACATTTTCCTTTAGTCCTTAAAAAGCTACATAAGTTCTTAACTAAGTGATAAACAACTTGCAGTTATATATTCAGGCTTCCATACATCCATTCTTCTATCTAAAACCCACTCCATTATTTATTGAGAGCCAGTAAATTTTCTAGGTGAACCAAGAAGTTACAGCCCTGCCCTCACAGTGCTTCTTGAAGTCTAATAAAGAAAACTGTTATTAAAAAAATAGAAGCGTAGTGACTGTTACAAGAAAAAGTTCAGGGACATTGAAAACACATATTAGATAAATGAATTAAACAAGAACTCATGGAAGTTTTCTTGAGAAAAGAAAGTG
>NW_011494711.1:1725443-1730457 GCF_000754665.1 Bison bison bison | reverse complement strand
AGGCTCCTCAGTCCATGGAATTTTCCAGGCAAGAGTACTGGAGTGGGTTGCCATTTCCTTCTCCAGGGGATCTTCCCAACCCAGGAATTGAACCCGGGTCTCCCACATTGCAGGCAGACACTTTACCGTCTGAGCCACCAGGGAAATAGTATTAACTTAAATAATGGGAATAGCTGGAGTTAGCTATAAGAAGGGACTGGTAGGAGGAGATAGAGACATTTTTTTTTTTTTAAACAGAAAGGAATTCAGTTTATTTGATGCATAATATAAAGAGAATGATGGGAGATGAAATCAAAGAGAAGACCAAATAGAGATATCTCTCTGAAAGATTCCTAAAAAATGTTTTTTAGAACTTTATCATCATTAAGCAGTAATTATTAATTTTTGATGCACATGATTTTAAAAAGAGCTAGAAAGGGGTGTAATCCAACTATCCAAATAACATCTGTTGATATTAAAGAGAACTAATGAAGCTACAAGTGTCTATAAAGAAAATTTCACATGATACAAAAACAATAAAAAATGACAGCTTCCATTCTCAATTTATTCAAACTCCCTAAATTTAAACACCACTTAAAGTTTTGAGTTTCTTCCAGGGTGAGGAATTGAAATATTTATCTAATTATCTATCTATATTTACCATTATATATTATCCTATTCTCAATACTAGTGTGCATTTATATTTAGTATGTTATAATATATATATATATTTTTTTTTTTTTACTCGTTTCATACATGATATTATACATGTTTCACTGCTATTCTCCCAAATCTCTGTTGCCTATATTAACACTCAGAATCATCTAATTCTTGTTAACAGGTTGTATATTACTCCATCATATGAATGTGCCAATAATTTATTGCCTCTCCATTTCAGACCTATTCTTCTATACTTTTTTTTTAATTTTATTTAATTTTTAAACTTTACATAATTGTATTAGTTTTGCCAAATATCAAAATGAATCCATCACAGGTATACATGTGTTCCCCATCCTGAACCCTCCTCCCTCCTCCCTCCCCATACCATCCCTCTGGGTCGTCCCAGTGCACTAGCCCCAAGCATCCAGTATCGTGCATCCAATGATGCTAGGCCTAGAACTCCACAAACCATGTTTTCTTTTCCATGTGCTGCCCCACCTCTTTCCCTGACTCTGCCAATGGGGGTAGTAGAAGGAGAACAGAAACCTGGAGGATGAAGTGTGTTGTTTTCTTTCTATTGCTATTTCCTTCGATTCCTATTCCTATTTGCTTTCTGTCCCGTCTCTCTCTCCAGCATCACTTCTGTCTTTTGATAGTAACAGTTAATTTCAGTTGCAGCAGTTGAGTTCACAATTTTCAGTTTGCCAGCACACCCAAAACTGACGCATTTCTACCCACTTAGACACACAAGTACAACCTCAGGCAGGTACTTCTTAGAAATTCAGGAAGGATCACATTATAATTTTGTGGGCTCTGGGCCCTTATGCCTTTATGCCTTTGGAGATCGCTTTTAACGTTAACAACTTTTTAAAACTGTATTTTCTGATGGCATTCATAAAAATATATTACTGTTATCTATAAAAAATATTTCCATTAACCTAAAATTCACTCTTATTTTAAAACAAATCGAAACATTTTCATGGTTCCCTGAAAGTATTTTGGGTCTAGGCACTGTGCCTACATTGCCTAATGCAAATGTGACTGTGGTTCTGTGTCTCAGATCTACAAGGTTCTTCCTCATAGCTTAGAAGCACCAGTATCAACCTAAAGGGGCTTCCTCCTCAGAGCTCTAAGTCTCAGCTCCATGGATGCCCTTCCTCCAATTTGTTTTAAGAATTCTGACCTCTGTTGGCAGAGATCTCCACTGTTGGCTTACAGATAACTACCCTTTTGCTATGTCTTCACGTTGGTTCCTCTATCTGTGTTGTCTGTGTCCTAACCCCTTTTAATAAGGACACCAGTTATATTGGTTTAGGGCCCACCCTAACGATCTCATTTTAGCTTAAGTAGCCCTTAAAATTTCCTATTGTCACATTCTGAGGTACTGGTGGTTAAGGCTTCAATATGTGAATTTTAGAGGAGGACACAATTCAACCCATAAAAAGTAGACTTGTCAACACTTATTAAAGCAGAATATTGATATGTACTTTTGTTATTTTTAGGTTTAGCCATTACAAACATATTTTAATGACGTTTTTGAATACACATTTGAATAAATTCTGTAAGTGTAGCTTGTGCATTAATTTCTTAGGAGTGAAAGGGTAGGGTGCCTTCATTTTTAATTTATAGTTTTCATAAGTATTGCCTTATTGTATTCCTTAAAATTTCATATTCTTGCTCAAAATATGTGGGGTTTGCAATCATCATCATCAAACTGTACATTTTGCTGATCTGATGTTTGAAATATGGTTGTACATTTGTTTTTATTTTCATTTCTTTAATTATGAGCCAGGATATGCATTTGTGTTATATATTTATTGTCTATTTAGACTTATTCTGAAGACTACCTGTTTATATGTATTGCTGGTTTTCCATTGAGAGTTTGCTTTCTCTAACTGATTTTTATGTCATGGATCTCTGATTTATTTAGCCATCCTCATATTTTCACATCAGTTAGTTAACTTGTCATTATCGTTGGGTCTCAAGTTGGAAATAACCTTCAACATAAATTTTCCTGTGGTCTCCCCTACAAAAAGCTTGGATCAGGAAATGCCTCCTAAACACTGGGCTTATTTATCCATATTTAGAGCTTATCAAATCTTTTTATACACAATTGAAATTGCTTTTTATTCTCTTGTCTTTCCACTGGGTTATAATCTTAAAGATCAGACATCTTGATTTGTTTATTGAAGCAGCCCAGGTAAGTAACAGTGTCTGAATTTAAAAGATATTTGATAAATTTTTTTTTTCTTTTTTGGCTGAAGGAAGGAAGAAAGGGGAAACAGTTAAAGTTCATATTAAGCCATAATCCTTACAGTTTTTAATTTGGAAACCATTGATTCAAAAGTATTTGGAGATACTCATTTAGCACTTTTCATATGTATAACTCCAGTTCTTGAATTTAGCTGACAAAATTAATACACTGGTGGTGAGCAAAATGCAGTACTTTCCATCATAATGTGGTTCATTTTTTGCTCAGAATTTTAAAAAGTATTCTGATTATTTTGAAGGTGAGGCCATCCATGTTCCTTAAGGATATTTCATAATAGAGATTTGTTTACCTTCTCTTGTCAACAGAGACAATTCTGCATAGCACTTAAAAGCTTGGTTTTGGTCTTATTTCTACCATTTCTAGCTTTGTGACCCTGTCCATGTTATTTAAATGGTCTGGTCCATAGTCTTGCCATCTCTAAAGTGAGGATGATATTATTATCTGTTGCATAGCATTACTGGGAGAATGAAAAGAGATGTCATCTATTAAACACTTGTAAAGCATCTGCCTACAATGCGGGAGACCTGGGTTCAATCCCTGGGTCAGGAAGATCCTCTGAAGAAGGAAATGGCAACCCACTTCAGTACTCTTGCCTGGAAAATCCCATTGATGGAAGGAGGTGGTAGGCTACAGTCCATGGGCTCTCAAAGAGTCGGACACGACTGAGCGACTTCAATTTCACTTTTCACAGTGCAAGAAGACACTAGATATCATTATTATCAATACTGTTTCCTCTCTTGGGAAGTTGGAGCTTCCTCATAGTGCAGTGAATTGGAATATTTTCACTGACCTACTGCTTTTCAGGGATGGAAAGATAATGTATACTTTGATTGCTATGGATTAGTAAGGACTACAATAGGCAGTTACAGTGTGAAAAAGAAACCTGCCTATCACTTTGTGATGGAACAGAGTTTAAGCTGTTATGTGTATCACTTCTACCCTTATGCGTCTGCATGTACTCTTATATACATATGTGCATAACTGGCTTAGTAACCTCAGGAAATTATGCTATGCTCCAACTAGTAACGCTGAAGAGGCTGAAGTTGAGTGGTTCTATGAAGACCTACAAGACCTTTTAGAACTAACACCCAAAAAAGATATCCTTTTCATTATAGGGGACTGGAATGCAAAAGTAGGAAGTCAAGAAACACCTGGGGTACAGGCAAATTTGGCCTTGGAATATGGAATGAAGCAGGGCAAAGGCTAGTAGATTTTTGCCAAGAGAATGCACTGGTCATAGCAAACACCCTCTTCCAACAACACAAGAGAAGACTCTACACATGGATATCACCAGATGGTCAACACCAAAATCAGATTGATTATATTCTTTGAAGCCAAAGATGGAGAAGCTCTATATAGTCAGCAAAAACAAGACTGGGAGTTGACTATAGCTCAGATCATGAACTCCTTATTGCCAAATTCAGACTTAAATTGAAGAAAGTAGGGAAAACCACTAGATCATTCAGGTATGACCTAAATCAAATCCCTTATGATTATACAGTGGAAGTGGGAAATAGATTTAAGGGCCTAGATCTGATAGATAGAGTGCCTGATGAACTATGGACAGAGGTTCGTGACATTGTACAGGAGACAGGGATCAAGACCATCCCCATGGAAAAGAAATGCAAAAAAGCAAAATGGCTGTCTGATGAGGCCTTACAAATAGCTGTGAAAAGAAGAGAAGCAAAAAGCAAAAGAGAAAAGGAAAGACATACCCATTTCAATGCAGAGTTCCAAAGAATAGCAAGGACAGATAAGAAAGCCATCCTTAGCGATCAGTGCAAAGAAATAGAGGAAAATAACAGAGCGGGAAAGACTAGAGACCTCTACAAGAAAATGAGAGATGCCAAGGGAACATTTCATGCAAAGATGGGCTAGACAAAGGACAGAAATGATATGGACCTAACAGAAGCAGAAGATACTAAGAAGATGTGGCAGGATACACAAAAGAACTGTAAAAAAAAAAAAAAAGATCTTCACCACCAAGATAATCACGATGGTGTGATCACTCACCTAGAGCCAGACATCCTGGAATGTGAAGTCAAGTGGCCCTTAGAAAGCATCACTACGAACAAAGCTAGTGGAAGTGATGAAATTCCAGTT
>NW_011494711.1:1722454-1725129 GCF_000754665.1 Bison bison bison | reverse complement strand
CACCTGACCTGCCTCTTGAGAAACCTACATGCAGGTCAGGAAACAACAGTTAGAACTGGACATGGAACAACAGACTGTTTCCAAACAGGAAAAGGAGTATGTCAAGGCTGTATATTGTCACCCTGCTTATTCAACTTATATGCAGAGTACATCATGAGAAATGCTGGACTAGAAGAAGCACAAGCTGGAATCAAGATTGCAGGGAGAAATATCAATAACCTCAGATATGCAGATGACACCACCCTTATGGCAGAAAGTGGAGAGGAACTAAAAAACCTCTTGATGAAAGTGAAAGGGGAGAGTGAAAAAGTTGGCTTAAAGCTCAACATTCAGAAAACGAAGATCATGGCATCCGGTCCCATCACTTCATGTATTCAATGTATTTCATGGGAAATACATTGGGAAACAGTGGAAACAGTGTCAGAATTTATTTTTTGGGGCTTCAAAATCACTGTAGATGGTGATTGCAGCCATGAAATTAAAAGACGCTTACTCCTTGGAAGGAAAGTTATGACCAAACTGGATAGCATATTCAAAAGCAGAGACATTACTTTGCCAGCATAGATCCGTCTAGTCAAGGCTATGGTTTTTCCTGTGGTCATGTATGGATGTGAGAGTTGGACTGTGAAGAAAGCTGAGCGCCGAAGAATTGATGCTTTTGAACTGTGGTGTTGGAGAAGACTCTTGAGAGTCCCTTGGACTGCAAGGAGATCCAACCAGTCCACCCTAAAAAGGATCAGTCCTGGATGTTCTTTGGAAGGACTGATGCTAAAGCTGAAACTCCAGTACTTTGGCCACCTCATGCGAAGAGTTGACTCATTGGAAAAGACTCTGATGCTGAGAGGAATTGGGGGCAGGAGGAGAAGGGGACGACAGAGGATGAGATGGCTGGATGGCATCACCGACTCGATGGATATGAGTTTGAGTGAACTCCAGGAGTTGGTGATGGACTGGGAGGCCTGGCGTGCTGCAATGCATGGGGTCACAAAGAGTCGGACACGACTGAGTGACTGAACTAAACTGAGACAGTTGTTTTCCCCCACTAAATATTCCTAAAATTTTGTTTTATATGTTTTTTCTTTCCCCTTCTAGGATGGTCCTAATATTCATTTTAACTTTGTTTAAGCTTATAAAAAGATTTGTGAAATGTGATACTCATGGAACTGTGCCTTCAGCCACCGTAGGATTGATTCTGCCTAAGTAGAAAAATGAAAGCAGAATTCTTAATTTGTTCTAGTGATGCTTGATTATTCTGGAGTCTATCTGAAATGAAATGCAATTTTTTGTGGTCAGTTTTGTGGTTGAAAGAAAAGGCAGCTGCCTCAATGCTGAGATTTCAGAAGGTCCCAGAAGTACCATTTCTCAGTATCTCTTCATAATCTGAATTAGAGGTCTATTTTGGGTGGGTAAATCTTTGCATTTTTCACACGTGACTCCAAGAAATTCAAGCACTGTGGAAAGAATAAGCTATTCTTATTTATTATCTTTTTGAAGTAGTTGTTTTCCTATTATTTTCTAATATAAAGGCTAATCTGAATATACCAGTCAAACCAACAGGTGAAGACCTATGACTTTCAGAAGCCCATATTTGGTACTCTAGGAGAGGGACTTAATGAAATGAAGTTGTTAAATATACATAGACAGATATCTATATCCATATTTGTATTTGTCTATCTATATGTGTGTATATATATATATATATGTATGTATCTAAATGCCAATGCCAGATATGAAAATAAGTTAATTCAACCTAATGTTTTAATTTTGAACCCACTGACTATTCTGTTACTGCCTTGAGAGGAAAACATGTTTTATAGAAATTTGTACTTTTTCAAGTCTAAAATGCATTTTATTCCACTTATATCTGTTAATATGATTGTTTTGTAGTTGAAAGCGAAAAGTGAAAGTGAAGTCGCTCAGTTGTGTCCGACTCTATGTGACCCAATGGACTGCAGCCTTCCAGGCTCCTCCATTGATGGGATTTTCCAGGCAAGAGTACTGGAGTGGGTTGCCATTTCCTTTTCCAGAGGATCTTCCTGACCCAGGGATCGACCCAGGTCTCCCGCATTGTAGGCAGACGGTTTACCATCTGAGCCACCAGGGAAGTCCTTCTTTTGAGTTCAGTTCAGTTCAGTTCAGTCGCTCAGTTGTGTCCAACTTTTTGTGACCCCATGGACTGCAGCACGCCAGGCCTCCCTGTCCATCAACAACTCCCAGGGTTTACCCAAACTCATGTCCATTGAGTCAGTGATGCCATCCAATCATCTCATTCTGTCATCCCCTTCTCCTCCCACCTTCAATCTTTCCCAGCACAGGGTCTTTTCAAATGACTCAGTTCTTTGCGTCATGTGGCCAAAGTATTGGAGTTTCAGATTCAACATCAGTCCTTCCAATGAACACCCAGGACTGATCTCCCTTATGATGGACCGGTTGGATCTCCTTGCAGTCCAAGAGACTCTCAAAAGTCTTTGCAAACACCACAGTTCAAAAGCATCAATTCTTCAGTGCTCAGCTTTCTTTATAGTCCAACTCTCACATCCATACATGACTACTGGAAAAACCATAGCCTTGACTAGATGGACCTTTGTTGGCAAAGTAATGTCTCTACTTTTGAATATGCTGTCTAGGTTGCTCATAACTTTTCTTCCAAGGAGTAAACGTCTTTTAATTTCATG
>NW_011494711.1:1721502-1722354 GCF_000754665.1 Bison bison bison | reverse complement strand
CTCTCCATCTATTTGCCATGAAGTGATGGGACCAGATGCCATGATCTTAGTTTTCTGAATATTGAGCTTTAAGCCAACTTTTTCACTCTCTTCTTTCATTTTCATCAAGAGGCTCTTTAGTTCTTCTTCACTTTCTGCCATAAGGGTGGTGTCATCTGCATATCTGAGGTTATTGATATTTCTCCCAGCAATTCTGATTTCAGCTTGTGCTTCCAGCCCAGCGTTTCTCATGATGTACTCTGCATAGATGTTAAATAAGCAGGGTGACAGTATACAACCTTGACATACCCCTTTCCCTATTTGGAACCAGTCTGTTGCTCCATGTCCAGTTCTAACTGTTGCTTTTTGACCTGCATACAGATTTCTCAAGAGGCAGGTCAGGTGGTCTGGTATTCCCATCTCTTTTCGAATTTTCCAGAGTTTGTTGTGATCCACACAGTCAAAGGCTTTGGCATAGTCAATAAAGCAGGAATAGATGTTTTTCTGGAATTCTCTTGCTTTTTGATGACCCAGCGGATGTTGGATATTTGATCTCTGTTTCTTCTGCCTTTTCTAAAACCAACTTGAACTTCTGGAATTTCATGGTTCACCTTTTGTTGAAGACTGGCTTGTAGAATTTTGAGCATCATTTTGCTAGCATGTGAAATGATTGCAATTATAAGGTAGTTTGAGCATTCTTTGGCATTGCCTTTCTTTGGGATTGGGATGAAAACTAAGATTTTCCAGTCCTGTAGCCACTGCTGAGTTTTCCAAATTTGCTGGCAATTGTGTGCAGCACTTTCTCAGCATCGTCTTTTAGGATTTGAAATAGCTCAACTGGAATTCCATCACCTCCACTAGCTTTGTTCATAG
>NW_011494711.1:1721105-1721402 GCF_000754665.1 Bison bison bison | reverse complement strand
CTCACATCCATACATGACTACTGGAAAAACCATAGCCTTGACTAGATGGACCTTTGTTGGCAAAGTAATGTCTCTACTTTTGAATATGCTGTCTAGGTTGCTCATAACTTTTCTTCCAAGGAGTAAACGTCTTTTAATTTCATGATTGTGGTCACCATCTGCAGTAATTTTGGATCCCCCCAATAAATCAGCTACTGTTTCCACTGTCTCTCCATCTATTTGCCATGAAGTGATGGGACCAGATGCCATGATCTTAGTTTTCTGAATATTGAGCTTTAAGCCAACTTTTTCACTCTC
>NW_011494711.1:1695600-1721005 GCF_000754665.1 Bison bison bison | reverse complement strand
TTTTCCAGTCCTGTAGCCACTGCTGAGTTTTCCAAATTTGCTGGCAATTGTGTGCAGCACTTTCTCAGCATCGTCTTTTAGGATTTGAAATAGCTCAACTGGAATTCCATCACCTCCACTAGCTTTGTTCATAGTGATGCTTCCTAAAGCCACTGGACTTCACATTCTAGGATGTCTGTCTCTAGGTAAGTGATCACACCATTGTGATTATCTGGGCCATGAAGACCATTTTTGTACAGTTCTTCTGTGTATTGTTGCCACCTCTTCTTAATATTTTCTGCTTCTGTTAGGTCCATATCATTTCTGTCCTTTATTGTGCCCATCTTTGCATGAACTGTTTCCTTGGTATCTCTAATTTTCTTGAAGTAATGTCTGGTCTTTGCCATTCTATTGTTTTCCTCTATTGTTTGCACTGATCACTGAGGAAGACTTTCTTATCTGTCCTTGCTATTCTTTGGAACTCTGCATTGAAATGGGTATGTCTTTCCTTTTCTCCTTTGCTTTTTGCTTCTCTTCTTTTCTCAGCTATTTGTAAGGCCTCTCTCAGACAGCCATTTTGCTTTTTTGCATTTCTTTTTCTTGAGGATGGTCTTGATCCCTGTCTCCTGTACAATGTCACAAACCTCCATCCATAGTTCTTCAGGCACTCTATCTATCAGATATAGTCCCTTAAATCTATTTCGCACTTCCACTGTATAATCATAAGGAATTTGATTTAGGTTATACCTGAATGGTGCAGTGGTTTTCCCTGCTGCTAAGTCCCTTCAGTTGTGTCCGACTCTGTGTGACCCCATGGACGGCAGCCCAACGGGCTCCCCTGTCCCTGGGATTCTCCAGGCAAGAACACTGGAGTGGGTTGCCATTTCCTTCTCCAGTGCATGAAAGTGAAAAGTGAAAGTGAAGTCGCTCAGTCATGTCCGACTCTTCGTGATCCCATGGACTGTAGCCTACCAGGCTCCTCCACCCATGGGATTTTCCAGGCAAGAGTAGTGGAGTGGGGTGCCATCACCTGCTCCGGTGGTTTTCCCTACTTTCTTCAATTTAAGTCTGAATTTGGCAATAAGGAGTTTATGATCTGAGCCACAGTCAGCTCCTGGTCTTGTTTTCATTGAATGTATAGAACTTCTCCATCTTTGGCTGCAAAGAATATAATCAGTCTGATTTTGGTGTTGACCATCTGGTGATGTCCATGTGTAGAGTCTTCTCTTGTGTTTTTGGGAGAGGGTGTTTGCTATGACCAGTGTATTCTCTTGGCAAAATTCTATGAACCTTTGTTCTGCTTCATTCTGTACTCCAAGGCCATATTTGCCTGTTACTCCAGATGTTTCTTGACTTCCTACTTTTGCATTCCATTCCCCTTTAATGAAAAGGATATCTTTTTGGGGTGTTAGTTCTAAAAGGTCTTGTAGGTCTTCATAGAACCCTTCAGCTTCAGCTTTTTCAGCATTATTGGTTGGGTCATAGACTTGGATTACCATGATATTGAATGGTTTGCCTTGGAAATGAACAGAGATCATTCTGTCATTTTTGAGATTGCATCCAAGCACTGCATTTCAGACTTTTGTTGACAATGATGGCTATTCCATTTCTTCCAAGGGATTCTTGTCCATAGTAGTATTTATAATGGTCATCTGAGTTAAATTCACCCATTCCAGTCCATCTTAGTTTGCTGATTCCTAAAATGTCAACGTTCATTCTTGCCATCTCTTGTTTGACCAATTCCAATTTGCCTTGATTCATGTTATAATTATAAAAGTTTTTAACTTTTTTATTAAACTTTATAAGTTTTCCAAAAGTCTTAGCTTCATATTTGCTTATTAAGTAAGAAAAAAATAAGAAAACACCCATTAGATTTCTACCCACACAAGGAATTGACCTGTAGCTGCCTAATTCCCTAGATTAATCATGAAGTAATCTGTACTCTAGAGAAATTTGAATGGAACAATATATAATTATTTAAAGTCAATACAAATGACTGGATTTCAACCACAGCATCAATATAATCAGCAGGAGAGTTGATACAATGCAAAGTAGATGTTACTTCAATGATTTAGCTTAGCAAAATAAACCCTAAGAGAAAATCCAAATCATTTCAAACTTCAATTTAAAGAGAGAAAAGTCAAAACATTTTACCAAAGTTCATACAGAAATGAGTCAGAAAATTTCCACTCAGTTCAGTAAACATTTATTCTGTCTCTACTGTCTATCTACCTGATACCACAACATATGAAGATATATACAGTAAATCAAAGGTTATGAAGAAAGTCTTTCATATAAACAAGCATGTCCAGAAGGATGTAAGACAAAATTATCTTAGGTTTACTCTGCAAGGTAAGATTATGGACGATGGTTCTTCTCATTTTGCTTGTCTATTCTCAAGTTTGTACTATGATATATATTTCTGTGTGTTATGTGTGTGTGTTCCTTATGTGACTTGTATGACTTTGCTATCCACATTTGATCCTCATCCTCATTTGCAACCGTGATTTATGCTTCTTCTGTTTACAATTCTTCTGTACTACTAAGTAAGAGCATGTGTGTGGGGAGAGGGCATTTTATACAGCAGGTTTTTACCCCACTTCCTATCCCTGTCCAATGCCCAACCACTGCCCATCTAAATACTACGTTTCTAGCAGTCCCACATCCTCTGTAACCTTCTCTGACCCTGAATTCTTAAACACTTGTCTTTTTCAATGATGGGCATTTTGTGATAAGGTGTGTCATACTGTTATTTGACTTAATGCCTCACCCTATATGGTACTTTACATTTCAAAGCAATTACACACAAATTATCTTAATTCCTTCTGTGAGGTAGTCTGGGTAGATATGGTCTCTAATGTTAGTGTGCAGGAAAAAAAAGGATTATGTGACTTGCTTAAGTTTCTAAGTGCAGACTAAGACATAGTGCTTTTGACTTTTTTTTTTTTTTAAGTTTTATTTTATACTGGAGTATAGTTGACTTACAATGTTGTTTTAGTTTCAGGTGTACAGCAAAGTGATTCAGATACACACACACACACACACACACACACATATCCTTTTTTTTTTCAGATTCTTTTCCCATTTAGAGTATTGCAGAATACTGAATAGAGCTCCCTGACTATACAGTAGGTCCTTGTCAATTATTTATATTTTATATATATTTGTATTTATTTAAGAGATAAGCACACACAAAAAAAGAGAGATAAGCAGGACATTTGGAAAAAATCAGCATCTAGAAAGAGAAGACAGCACTTTAATTTACCTGAAAGAGGAAGTTTACTAGAAGAATGATTGATTGAGCAGGGTAGAAAGACAAAAACTCTCATTGGACTAGGAGAAAAGATCACAAAGGAAGAGAATGATGTCATGAAATGTGATTTGGGGTTCTTTCTGTTTTGTTTTGTTTTGTTTTTTAATATTTCTGACCTGAATGGGGAAGAGAAGAATTTCACAGAAACAAGGTGAGATTCAAGGTTTGCAAGATACTGATGAGTTGACATTTCTGATCATTGGTTATTTCCAAAGTGTATAACATCCTAGCTAGCTAATCTAAGAATGGTAAAATTTCATGGTGCTCTTTGATGTTTCTGGCTGAGATAGTTGGAATGAGGGGTAGGGTGAACCCCTCACAAACTGAGGATGGGCAATAAGTATCCAGGGGAAAGTGAAAGTTTTTCTTATAGCAAAAGACTACAATGAAGAAAACAATGATGACAATGAACTAGGATACTAATGGGTAAAATAAACATATTGTACAATTGCTTCAATCTTTGTATATCATCCTCAAAAATACTCAAAATATTAGGTATTTTGCCCATTTTAAACTTTTTATTTATTTATTTTGGTCATGCCATGAGGCATGTGGGATCTTAGTTCCCTGACTAGAGATTGAGCTATTTGAGATTGGGTTTTCTTTTATTGTTAAATTTTAAGAATTCTTTACAGATTCTTGATACAAGTTGCTTTTGCAATATTTGATTTGTGATATTTTCTTTCATTTTGTGGGTTGTCTTTTGCATATTTGCTGGCATCATTTGAAACACTATAGTTATTCATTTTAATGAGGTTGAATTTTTCTCACTTTTTATTTCATTGCTTGTGTTTTTGGTGTCATATCTAAGAAACCAATTGGTTATGAGTTTTCTGATGTGTAAACTTGGTTGTGCTATAGTTCCCTGTTATTCAGTTAACACTAGTCTAGATGTTACTGTGAAGTCATTTTGCTGATGCAATTAAAGTTCAGATGGTGATTGCAGCCATAAAATTAAAAGACGCTTATTCCTTGGAAGGAAAGTAATGACCAACCTAGATAACATATTCAAAAGCAGAGACATTACTTTGCCAACAAAGGTCCATCTAGTCAAGGCTATGGTTTTTCCAGTGGTCATGTATGGATGTGAGAGTTGGACTGTGAAGAAAGCTGAGTGCAGAAGAATTGATGCTTTTGAACTGTGGTGTTGGAGAAGACTCTTGAGAGTCCCTTAGACTGCAAGGAGATCCAACCAGTCCAGTCTAAAGGAGATCAGTCCTGGGTATTCATTGGAAGAAATAATGCTAAAGCTGAAACTCCAATACTTTGGCTACCTCATGTGAAGAGTTGACTCATTGGAAAAGACTCTGATGCTGGGAGGGATTGGGGGCAGGAGGAGAAGGGGACGACGACAAAGGATGAGATGGCTGGATGGCATCACTGACTCAATGGACCTGAGTTTGAGTGAACTCCGGGAGTTGGTGACGGACAGGGAGGTCTGGCATGCTGCAATTCATGGGGTCGCAAAGAGTCGGACGTGACTGAGCAACTGAACTGAACTGAACTGAAGCTTTAAGTAAGGGAAACTATTCACTTGGAAGACCTGTAAAGCAGGGCTGAAGCTTCCATAGAGAGAAATAATTATGGATGACAGTTTGGACCTGTGCTGGTAGAGTTTCATTTTGTTCTTACTCTTCCTTTCCTGCAGAGAAGGCAATGGCAACCCACTCCAATACTCTTGCCTGGAAAATCCCACGGACGAAGGAGCCTGGTAGACTGCAGTCCTTGCGGTCGTTACGAGTCAGACATGACTGAGCGACTTCACTTTCACTTTTCACTTTCATGCATTGCAGAAGGAAATGGCAACTCATTCCAGTGTTCTTGCCTGGAGAATCCCAGGGACGGGGGAGCATGGCGGGCTGCCGTCTATGGGGTCACACAGAGTCGGACATGACTGAAGCGACAGCAGCAGCCGCAGCTTCCCTTCCTGATTGCCTCCCCTTTGAATTCAGATACATGTTACCAGCCCCAATCATTGTGTAAGGCAATTCTTTTTTTAAAAAATAAAAAAGACATCAACATCTGTATCTATATCTTGGTATATATAGATATAGATATAGATGTGAAAATGTATGTGTGTAGTAGATAGGCATTTCTATTGCTTCTGTTTCTCATTGAACCTTGAATAATATGAATATGGTATTAAATCTTATCATCATAGGATAGTGCTTCCGTATCAATAAATTTTCCTTTTCCGGTTTTATATCCTGCAGCACTCCGTATCCCCTGCCCCCCAGCCTTCTCAGAGTCTATTTCTATGTATACTTTCTCTATTTTTGCTGGGATATGCTGGTTAGGTCCTAGAGGTCTTTTATCATGCACTACTTTCTTCTTCCCCCTTGTCCTTTCTCCCTCTCCTTTTTCCTTGCCTTCTCCTCCCTTGTCTTGCAAGATAAATACCTTTGTATGATTCTTAAGCAAGAAGGAACACATTGCTTTAACAGCGAGGAGAGACCACTTTTGCAGGGAAGCCTGGGAATTCAAGATTTTTGAGTGCATTAACCAGGATAGTTTCCTCCTAACTCTCAGATCAGAACTTAGATTATGGTGACCAGATTTTCATCTTCTCTGGAGCTCTGCTAATCTTCCACGCTAGTTATGGGTTTAATACTCACCCTTTCTGCCTTTCAACTTTAGTTGATTTTCTCTTTACATTCTGCCAAAAATGTCTCCTAAATTGTGTGTGTGTGTGTGTGTGTGTGTTTAAGTTGGTAATCAGTCAACCTCAAACTTTCATTAGCTTGTTCAGTTAATTGACAATTTCCAGAAAGAGCCATCCAAAGCCACAGTCCGGAACCTCTCAGTTACATGAGCTAGTGTACCAACCAGTGCACTTCCTTCTACCAGTATTTCATCCCAGTTATCATCTGTAATAATTTTAACAGTTGCACCACTATAGTATGCCACATTAGCTATCAACGTCTATCAGTGTCAGGGTTCTCATCCCCAGCCTGCTAGTAAATGATTCAGATCCAAAATCCCATTTTAGATTTTGTTTGTAAGGACCACAACAAACCCAAATTATCTTAGATTGGATACTTAAAACAGACTCTGAGGCAGAGATTTGTGTTCGAAAACTTTCTGGAACAACGCCAGTAAAGGAGTAAGAAGTAAGATGGAGCAGTGAGAGAAGCTGAGCTGCATTAGACAAAGGCTCCAAATGTGTTATAGGGAGCACTATAGCTGGGGCAACATTTTAGAATTGTTCTGAATTTTATCCCATATTTTAATGGGGCCTGGTCTTGTTAGGCCATTATCAACCATGTTTTGGATAGGGGCTGTCTCTAAAGAGGATTTTCAATTTTGGACAAAGCTATTGCTTTCATTAGAAAGTGATTTCTGGGGAAGGACTTGGCTATGAACAACCAGCAGTTAATACTCCTAGAGGCTAAAGGAATGAGTGCCTTTCCTGAATGAAGGGGGAGAAGATTTGGGCAGCACACCACAGTATCTGCTCCAACATACCATCATCTACTCAATCTTCAGGCTCAAAACCTGGATTCTTTCCTCTCACATCCCACATCCAGTCCATCAGAGAGTTGGTTTGATGACCTGAATTATTTTACCTATCACCATTTCCAGTGCAAAAATCCACATTATGTATTGTTTTCCTTTATCTGGACAATAGTCCTCCAGTGGTTTTCCCTGGGTAGCCCCTTACCATTCTATACTCCATTTTCTTCAAAGCAGAGTGATCTTCTGAAAACATAAAACATATCGTATTTTAAAACCTTCCAGTTGTTTCCTGTTGCAAGTAACATAAAACTGATGCTCTTCATCATGGCCTACTCTAGTAATAACAGTTGCCATGCTTTGAGTCCAGAACCTGATGATGCATTACATTCATTACTTCATACAATCCTCACAATAGCCCTCACAAATGCTTATTGTCACTACTTTACAGATAAAGAGATTATGTCTTAATGAGGTTGAGTAACTAGCCCAAGGTCATACAGCTGGGAAGTAGTGGGGTCTGGATTTGAACCCAGTACTTTTCAATCCCAAAGCCCTATGGTACCTGTTCTTAAAATGTCTATTGATGTAAAAACTTGCCCTCAGTTTAAACAAACATTGTTTTGGCTTCTTAGATAGCTCCTTCACCTATGAAATCATCATCATTATTAGTAATTCATATTTATTTCTAGGAACATACTGTGTTCAATAAATATGATGTAATTATGTGTTTTATCCTCATAGACTATCAGGAAAATTATTGGGTGGGGTACTAATTTCAGATGGGAAAAATAAGATGTAAGGTGGTCAAGTGACCAGTTAAAGTAACAAAGTTAGCTAATTTTGGGATCAAGAATTGAAGTATGATGTATGGATGTGAGAGTTGGACTGTGAAGAAAGCTGAGCGCTGAAGAATTGATGCTTTTGAACTGTGGTGTTGGAGAAGATTCTTGAGAGTTCCTTGGATTGCAAGGAGATCCAACCAGTCCATTCTAAAGGAGATCAGCCCTGGGTGTTCTTTGGAAGGACTGATGCTAAAGCTGAAACTCCAGTACTTTGGCCACCTCATGCGAAGAGTTGACTCATTGGAAAAGACTCTGATGCTGGGAGGGATTGGGGGCAGGAAGAAAAGGGGACGACAGAGGATGAGATGGCTGGATGGCATCACCGACTCGATGGACGTGAGTTTGAGTGAACTCCGGGAGTTGGTGATGGACAGGAAGGCCTGGCGTGCTGTGATTCATGGGGTCACAAAGAGTTGGACATGACTGAGTGACTGAACTGAACTGAACTGAACTAACTTCTGACCACTAGCATTTCCTACCTTGGCCTCCCACTGATCGGATTGCTGCTGCCATATCTTTTGCCACTCCCCAGCAATATTCTGAAAAAATGCTTCCAGACAACAGTGGAGGGAACTGGGACCGTAGGAGAAGCAGTCTGAAGGATATCATTGTCCAATTTGGAGCATGGCCAGCAGCTGGAGGGCTTGAGAGCTGTAACCCAAGTGCAGCTTGAAATAGCTGCCATCTTTGTGCAGTTGAGAACATTAAAACCAGATGCTTCATTGCAAAAGCTTGGTCTAGAAGAGGGAATTCATCCACAGATTTAACTGAAGCTTAAACCTGGGTCATTGTATTTACTGGAAGAATTGAAAGATGGAGAAATTGACATCTTTCTGTGTTCTTTGTCTATTCAGAGAAAATGTCCCAACACTGCATGTAAATAATTATAAATAAAACAAAAAGTCAGAAGAATTGCTAGTTAATATTTAATGACTAGTTCTCTGGCAGCAGTGCACATTCCAAAGATTTCCCAACTGGTTGTGTTTATATTGCTATAAACTCCAGCAGGCCTAGCTTTCTCTGAACTCAGAGCACACTTCAAGAGCTAATATTTCCCCTACCTGAGAGCTTTGAAAATGGTCTAAAAAATCATAGCCATATATTGTATATTGGTGCTTTGATGTTGTCAATTGAGAGACGTTAGCAGCAAAACCATCTTGTTTATTACTGCAAAGATTATGGGAATATCCTTTTTTCGCCAGCTTTGTCAGAGAAGGGATCATACATCCAAAGAGGCCAAATCATTTCAAAACTTGGCATGCAAGCTATTTGTTTCTGGAAAATTAGGAAAATAACCTGAGCTTAAGGGAAATGAAAGCACTCCACAGGCAAATTTGTAACTTGTAATATTCTGAGTGAATATTTCTTTTAAAAATACAGATACTAGGTTTATTAAATAAATAAAGCTAACATTTTTGTAGGTGTTCATGTAAAGAATACTTCACAGTTGCTATTGCATTTGACCCTGTTAAGTTTTTGAAGATTCATAAAATTCTAGAGTCATAAGAAGTACCACTCTGAGCATGTCAGAGATATGAAGTTGATACTTGTATAGAGCAATAAAACTACTGAATCTTCCCCAAGGAATTTCATAATATTGTATTCTTATAACAGCTGAGTTAGCTGAAGGATTCTTATTTCAGCTTTATTAAATAGTACTGCGTCAGGGCTGTATGTGTGTATGCTTAGTTGCTCAGTCATGGCCAGCTCTTTGTGGCCCCATGGGCTGTAGCCCGCCAGGCTCCTCTGTCTCTGGGGATTCTCCAGGCAAGAATACTGGAGTGGGTTACCATGCCCTCTTTCAGGGGATCCTCCCAACCCAGGTATCGAACTCAGGTCTCCTGCATTGCAGGCGAATTCTTTACTGTTTAAGGCACCAGGGAAGCCCAGGTCAGGGTTATCTATTTCTCAATGAATATACTGTATGTACACAAAACCGTACAGTGTGTAGATCAAACCTTTAATTAGTAGTTAGCATAAGAAAATCTATAATGAAATGATGTGGTTTATGGGGAAAAAACTGTAGGTCACAAATCTAGAGATGAGAGTGCTCATGAGAATAACAATAATACCAGCCTATGTTTACTTAGTTTTTAGTTTGTGCCAAGAACCGTTTTAGGTTTTTTCTATTTTGCCCATTTAATCCTTGTAACCACCCTCTAGAGGAGAGACTGTTGTTATTTCTGTTATATAGAAGAGGAAACTGAGGGATTGAGGAGCTAAGTAGCTCAAGGGTGTTGAACTTCTAAGTGGAGTTGCTGGGATTTAAAACCTAGAAAACTAACTCTGGAGTTCATGCTATTAGCTGCTTTGCTAAATTGCCTTTTGATTAGCAGCTCTACTCTTACGAAGTAAACATGATCTTTATTTTTTTTCCCAATCTATTGAAATAATCTGATACCTACCATTGCTACTCCCACAAAGTTGTTTTTGAGATTAACTAAAATGATATATTTAAAAGCACTTTAAAAGATAATATGCTCTTCAAATGTGAGGTGATATTATTATATTATATACAATGGCTAGTTACTCAGAGCAATGGTCCATGAAATGGTCAGCCATGGGTGTATTTGGTATACTAATAAACCAAACCACTGCAATAGGCTTCTAAATATATACACATTAGTTCTTCCCAGAATTCAAGTCAAGGCTCAAACTGCCTCTGCACACAGTTATTTGGAGATACATAGGCATATTTCTGGAAACAGGGAGGAACTGCTGTAATTGTTTGCACATGCAGACATTGTCTCAAATATGATTTTGCTATTTCAGAGATTCCCTTGTCATAACTACCAAAATGACACAAGCAGTACTTTTTTGTAATCTCCATATTTGACGCATGAAAGAAGACTTAATTCCTGTTTGAATAAACAACATAATAAGGTTATTGAGATTAGAGACCATTACTATATAAAATTATGTCTAAGTGGCAGATATAATTAACATTGGATTGTAATTACACTAATTACAAGTCACATTAAGACACTCCAGTAATGACAAAGTGAGAACCCTATAATTGAATGTAATAAGTAGGGAAACATGCTGCTCACACTAATTACCTAAATGAGCTAATATGTCTTCAGAGTGACAGTCATGTTCACTGTTATTACGCAGACAAGGCAGTTGAGTGAGGTATTTTTAAAATATACATATATATTTCTAATTTTCTTTCTTTATTCTCTCCAGGACCTATTTCAAGTCATCAGCAACTTCAGAATTTTTCTCCTGGGCCAAAGAAAGCAAAAATTGCAATGAGGGCTTTCTTTAGCCTTGTTAAAGAGCATGAACAGCCACAATCCACCAATCCAGGTAAGATTCCAGTCTTAGAGTATATGAGATGCACTGAGCACCAGCTGGTTTCTTGGACTGGGTACTGTTCTCCAGTTTCTCCTCTGTCCTGGCATTCCCAGCTTACTGAATCAAAAACCTGCATCTCACTGTATAGTTTGTAGCCTTGAGAATCATCAGTTGTGTGTTCTGAAGTACCAAATATGGCTTCCAGAAGCCTGGCTCCAGAAAGGCCCCGGAGAGTGATAAAGCATGAATTATTCAAGGCAATTAGTACCAGCATCACACCGGAACTCACATTTTAGCCCAAACTGTTAAGTGAGGATATAAACTAATAGTAGAATATGAATTCGTGGCACGGTGAAAATTGTCTATATTTTGTTGTTCCTTTCCCCTGCTCATGTTATCTTTTCTTTATGTACCTCTGTCTGGGGCACTGCTTGGGTAGGAAAGGAAATTGGAAATTTAAAAAAACAAACAAACAAACAAACAGACTGCAGCTATTTAAAACCTTTTTTTGAAAGGAGAGATTTCTTCTTTTCCTTTTTTTAAGGCAAGGAGGTCCCAATATGTGAAAAATAGAATTGATGCACTTAAATTGATAAACAAAATGCTGAGCACAGCTTTTCTTTGTCTTGTGTCAGTGAAGAAAGGACAGTGTGTGAAGCATGCCTTTGTTAGCAGGACTGTGGAACTGTTTCTGTACCTTCCTCTTTATTTTTGTTTGAATACAAATAAGATTTCCTTTTCTCCATCCAGACAATACAGTTTTGCCTTTAAGAAACCAGGCTTATGGGTTTCTAATAAAAAGCAGTAAACCAAATACACAAGGTTTATAAATAAGTGGATACCATATGTATTAGGCCAAAGGTGGCAATTTGATCCTCCCACTCTGTTAATATTTGGCATGTAACTCAAAAATAATGACCCTGTTCTGTTGATATACTCTAGTTCCAGGGTTCCACAATTCTCACAATCAATCATATTTTAGTTCAAAATGGACTTAATGTTGAATTTGAATTATGGGTTATACTCAATTAATTCAGTACTTGTACAAACTCATATAATCAAGCATTAGGAGTTTACATAAGAGGATGTTGATTGAAATAAATAGTGTTGGAGGCCAGCCTTCTGTTAATGGCCATGCAAATCAGGGGCTAATGGAGCTTAGCAAGTTTAATCTAAGACAAGGAGTAGGGTGACTTAGATTTTATCCTTAGAACTATCCTTTTCTCACTGATGATTTTTTAAGTTGTTCATTATCTCTGTTTTGGTGAGAGAGCAATTTCAGTGGTTCTTTGCAACTTACTTAAAGTCCTTGAGTTTTTAAGCAGTTCAGAAATATTTCATTTTATGTCACTGAGAAAACAGTTAATCCCCTAGAGTTCCAGAAAGAGTGTAGCTCTGCTGACACCTTGATGTTAGCCCAGTAAGACTTCTATCTACAGAACTCTTTGTGACTCTATCGACTGTAGCCTGCCAGGCTCCTCTGTCTGTGGGATTATCCAGGCAAGAATACTGGAGTGGATCGCCATTTTCTTCTCCCAGGGATCTTCCTGACCCAGGGATCAAACCTGTGTCTCTTACATCTCCTGTATTGGCAGGCAGGTTTTTACCACTAGCACTATCTGGGAAGTGGTATGTCACTACCACCAGGTAAATGAGTTGGCCAAGTGGACAGAGCACTCAGAAATCCCAGGTCTGGGTTGGCAAACATTTTTTGGTAAAGAACCAGATAGTAAATACTTATGGATTTCCAGGTCACGTATGGAAATATAGATAGATAGGTAGCTAGGTAGATAAATAGAGATAGAGATCAAACCAGTCCATCCTAAAGGAAATCAACCCTGAATCTTCATTGGAAGGACTGATGCTGAAGCTGAAGCTCCAATACTTTGGAAACCTGATTGGAAGAGCTGGCTCATTAGAAAAGACCCTGATACTGGGAAAGATTGAAGGCAGGAGGAGAAGGGGATTACAGAGGACAAGATGGTTGGATGGTATCACCAACTCAATGGACATGAGTTTGAGCAAACTCAGGAAGATAATGAAGGACAGGAAAGCCTGGTGTGCTGCAGTCTATGGGGTCGCAAAGAGTCAGACACAACTGAGTGAGTGAACAACATAGATATAGACATGGACATATATATCTAATATATGTTCCATCTCTTGAAAAATGTGAGGAAAAAAAATCACCATTCTTAGCTTGCTGGGCTCTACACCAAGAGGCTACAGGCAGAATTTAGGCCTCAGGGCCAAGCCCTTCCCCAAGCAAACATAATTGATTATGTATCACAGTGAAGAATCATTCTTTAATGGAAGCTAAATATAAAACTGCTGAAGTCAACTATTTCTAAAGTACTGAAAAATGTAGATCATAATTATTTAAAGTTATAGATGTGTTTATTCATACTTGAATAAGTTGTTTCACTGGGAATATCAGAGATTGAGAGAGGAAAGGTGTCTTTTGCACAGATCATGGGAGCAGCCTAGTATGAGTCAGAGTCTAAGTAAGGTGAGGAGGGCATCAGTGTAAGACTGGAGATGGAAGACTGGTTATATTGAGGGGGTTGATCAAATAAGTAACTATGTTAAGGATAAAGCCATCCAGGTATCAAAAGAGAACTACAAATGTGGAAAGGAATAAAACTAGAAAGGGGCCTGAAGTTTTAATGCATACAGATACATAAGGAAATAGATATAAATGTAAATTAAGTACATACACACAAGCATATACACACTCATACATACCTTCACTAGCTCTCTCTACTGAGAGGCCTGGGAGCAGCAAAACTTTATCATCAATGAATGGACCTAGTGCTCAGATCATGGATTCTTACTGTCCTTCTCCAGTGAAAGAAACCAAGCCTTGTTAGATAAGTATTTGATTTAAGAACTGAGGCAGAGAATACATCAGCTTGGAAAAATCTTACTTGTTCCAGGAACAAACAAACCAAAGGTCACAGAATAATTGGATCATGTCAAGAAGATCCAGAAACTAGTTTGAAAGGATTCCCACTAGACAAATTGGGATTAATTTCAGCATCAAAATGGATAATGACAGTAACAGAATGGAACTTATTCAGTATGTTGCCGCTGCTAAGTCGCTTCAGTCGTGTCCGACTCTGTGCGACCCCATTGACGGCAGCCCACCAGGCCCCGCCGTCCCTGGGATTCTCCAGGCAAGAACACTGGAGTGGGTTGCCATTTCCTCCTCCAATGCATGAAAGTGAAAAGTGAAAGTGAAGTCGCTCAGTCGTGTCCAACTCTTAGCGACCCCACAGACTGCAGCCTACCAGGCTCCTCCGTCCATGGGATTTTCCAGGCAAGAGTACTGGAGTGGGGTGCCATTGCCTTCTCCCATTCAGTATGTTAGGAAATCATAAATAAAAGTTTGATGAAAAAAAGGAAATTTACATGATTTAAAAATATCTCCCTGTAAAGTGTTTATTAATTACAAGAGGGGCTAGGAAAATTTACTTTATTAAGGAAAATCCTGGTATGTACTACTTCAGTCAGTGATCAAAGTGAACATCATCAGTCATAGGATAAATATAAGTTGTGGGCCACCTAATAAGAGCCAATTAGGAAACCATAGCATCACACTTGTGATATTCCCATCAAAAAAACACAACCTGAGTCTGATCATGAGGAAACATCAGACAAACCTCAACTAAGGGATATTTTACAAAATAACTGCTTTTTAAAAGCATCAAGGTCATAAAAATTAAGGAAGAACTGAGGAGCAATTCTAGTGTGAAGAAGAATAAATAGATATGATAGCTAAATGCAACATGTAATTCTGAGCTAATTTATTTTTTTTATAAAGGACATAATAGGAACAATTAGCAGAACGTGAATGGGATTTAAGGATTAAATGATCGTAACATATCAATGTTAGCTTTCTTATTTTGATCATTGTATTGGTTATGAGGAAAAATACCCTTAAGTGTCAAACCAAGGTCACAGAATCATTGGATCATGTCAAGAAGATCCAGAAACTAGTTTGAAAGGATTCATAGAAAGGATATTGGAGCCTCAGGAGGACAAATTATTCTCAAGTGACTCAGAAAAAAGAAGTTTTTGTCCTGTGCTTCCTGTAATTTTCTAAATATTTTAAAATATAAATAATTGTAAATGAGCTTTCATAGAAGTATCATATTAAAATGTAAACACAGTTAAAATGCACAATTTAAGATGCTCTCCCGTGGGAGAGATGGGAGATGGCCATGGTGGAGTAGATACAGAGTAAATTTTGAAATCTCTAAGATCTGGATTGGAATCTGTTTCAAATGTTTAATAGCTGGATGGTTTCGGCCAAGCCACTTAACCACCTTAAATGTTAAATGTTGATGATATTATTTATATTATAATGCCATTAAATAAATGGAGAGGATTATATTTAAATAGACTATAATATTGTCTGGCACATAAAAGATACTTACTTCAAGCTAATCATAGTAGAGAATAATAGTGGTTAACAGTTGTACTGTTAATAATAATAGTAGTAATCATAATAACAGTATGAGTAGTAGTGACACATAGTAGTGTTGTTAATGACATTAGGAATAATAATGGTAAGTAGTGGTAGTAGAAATACATGCTTCACTATTAGTAACAGAGGCTATTGTTGGCATAGATGGCATTATTATCATAATCATTATGGACCCTCTTGGGAGAGCTGAGGTGGGTAGTCTGCTATGTCAAAGTCTTCAATAACCATAATCCATCATGGAAAAGGGAGTAGCAGGCAAGAGGATGAGAGGCAGGAACAACCATATGGATGGAAAACCTCAATATCTAAGGTAATTTAATACCCTAAAACATCCATGATATTGTCATCTAGTGATCCCACTCTCTTACTAAACATTATATAGAGATACTTGGTTCCACTCTTGGTCACCCTGCACACCTAGACATGCAATTATTTTTCCACAATTTATTTATAAATCTTTATTGGACGTGTAATTCTTCACCCCGCCAAGGATACCCACCTCCTATCCTCTGTGTTTTGCTCTGTCTTCAGAGTATTGTCTCTGTCAGGAGACGAATCCATGCTGAAGCCAGCTGAGTACCTTGAAGTCTCAGCAGTAAGTTAGTGCAGGATTCTTCATATTCTTGCTCTAACTGACTTCCTATAATAATTATACTAACATCTAAAGTCTGAATACTCAAGATGAATGTATATGCCTCATAACTCCTGATCTAGACTTTAAGCTCTAACATGTAGTGTCTTGCATTTGTTTCTTACTCTCTTGGGGTTCAGTACCTTGTGCTATGGGGAATGGACCCTCTGCTAACATCACTTGTGAATATTCATCTTAGGCTAAAAGGCCTTTCCGGAGATCGTCTCTCTATTTAGGGCTAGAGGTGCTGTGTTGTCTACGTCCTTATTTGAAAATCTATTTTTAAGCATTTCTACTTATGCTGAATGAGGTTGGGCGTCCAATCTGGGCCTCATTTTCCCTACTGTTGTTTTCTGCAACACTTCTGGAGATATGCAATTAAGTCTTCAAATGCAGACTCCATCTCCTGCCTGTTCCTGAAGGATTCTTGACTACATTAGAAAACATACCAATTGCCTCACTCCCTCTACCTGAAGAGGCTTAGAATTAAGACTCTCAGCAAAGGATTGATCTAGTCCCATTTGTCAGGCTTCCCTGCTGCTCCTCAATTTCTTTGCTACAAAGAAACCTATGACCAAAGCTGCAGGAGCCTTCCCTGTGAGGCTGTACACCCTAACCTTCCTTCTCTTCTCTTTCCTGCCCCCATGCTGGCTTGATCCAAAAGCTTGGGTTTGCTGTGCATCCTGCTGTTTACTTCTGGCTGGAGCTCAATCTCCCGGTTGGAGCACTATAATTTTCTCTTGTGCCAATCCTTTCCATCCAGGAAAAGATTCCTGACCTGTGTCAAATAAATAAATGTTTAATAAAATAAAATGTCTTTCCCAACATAAAAAAGTAAAATATTTTTGAAATGTGGTCTGAATTAGGTCCCTTCATCAGTATTTGCTGCATATGGATCCTCTTTTGGGATCTCCTATAGTAATTTCTTCTCACAAGCCCCTAATCTGCTGGGTTCCGCCCACCTTCCTTATCCTTCCTACTCTCTTGCCTGTGGCTCCTTAAGCTTACACGTCCCTGAGTTACTGCAGTTGTAGCTGTGTCAGTGCTCCCAGCCCTCACTTTGCCTTGGTTCTTCCTTTTGAGCCACATCCTGGTACCAAATATTGTTCCATCTGCCAAGTGTCCCTTTGGATGGCCTTACATTGTTTATGGAAACTGCTAAGATGCTATTCTGTATTTGAGTCCTCCCAGGGCTCCAGAACACAGTCAAGAACAGTTTTGGAGTTAAGCTCTCACCTTGATTCTAATCTGGACAAGTTATTTAACTTCTCTTAGTATGGTGAGCATAATATGAGGATAATGTATAGATACAATCGGGATGAAAATTCATACAACACAAAGTTGTGAAGTACTGATAACAATAGCCCTGTAACCCAGTGTCACTGTGTGAGGGCACTGTGCTAAATGCTTTACATATGTTATTTCTAATTCTTAGAGTTATACTGAGTGATGTCCTGTACTCTCATTTCATGATGAGGAAATTGAGGCTTAGTGTGGTTAAGTACTTTGCTACACCAAGCAAGTGGCAGAAGCAGGAATTCAGTTCCAAGGTTTGGTGACTCTTAAACTGGCATATTTCACTACTGTGCTGCCTCTGCTGGGAAGGTTTTTTTCCAAAAAAACAAAGAGACACATTTCTCTGTGGCATTTCCTGTTTTCCTATTTCAAACATCTTTTTAGTTGCTGAAGAGTTGCCAGGATCAAAGACATAATTTATGTATTGAACTGCTGCAGACTGGAAAAAATTTGCATTTTATCATGTTTCATCCTTTAACTCATTCACTGCAAAAATTTAAGTATTTTGAGGTAGGTGGCAATAGACATATTTTAATGAGAAGGAATATACACTGGACATTGGTGGGGCTGAAGGGCATGTGGGACAGAAATGGTAAAATCCTAAGGATCCTAGCCTGTAATGTGTCAGGTGCTGCAGAAAATGGAAGGAGAAGAATTTAAATCTTTGAGATTCAAGGAAAGGAAGTATTCCCTGTAAGCTGAAAAGTGTGTGTATATATATAATGTACATACATCATATGTGTGTGTGTGCACGTGTGTGCATGCTTAGTCCTGTCTAGCTCTTTGGGACTCCATGGACTGTAGCCTGCCAGGCTCCTCTGTCCATGGAATTTTCCAGATAAGAATCCTGGAGTAGGTTGCTATTTCCTTCTCCAGGGGATCTTCCCAACCCAGGGATCAAACCTGCATCTCTTTGTGTCCTGCATTGATAGGTGGGTTCTTTACCAGCTGAGCCACTGGGAAGCCATATACAAACATGAATCACTGTGCTGTACACCTGCAACTAACAGGATGTGCATGCATGCTCAGTCGCTTCAGCTGTGTCTCTTTGCAACCCTATGGACTGTAGCCCAACAGGCTCCTCTGTTCATGGGATTCTCCAAGCAAGAATACTGGAGTGGGTTACCATGCCCTCCTCCAGGGGATCTTCCTGACCCAGGGCTCAAACCTGTGTCTCCTGCATTGCACGTGGAATCTTTACCACTGTTCCACCAGGGAAGCCCAACACAACATTGTAAATCAACTATACTTCAAAAAATATTTGACTGGGTGGTGCTGCAAAGCCTCTCCTAGCCAGTCCCCAGCAGTCCCACCAGGAGGCTATCATGCTAGCCCAGCAGGGCATGCCTAACTCCAGGTATGCACAAAGATCCTCTCCTCCCAGGAAACAGGCATCCCCTTGCCCATCACCCAGGCATGTCTATCACATGTCGAGAAAACCTAGTTCAAAACCACTCATAGAGGATCACTCCAAGGACATTGGATGCTGGACTCTGTGTGTACAGGAGTAGGAGAGCCAGGGCAGTGAACCTTGATCCCTGAGGCAAGGGCCTGCTGGAGCAGCAAAATTAAAAATAATATTAATAATGAATATTGAATGAATATTCAAAAAGGCCAAAGAAGATTCCCTCTCTTTGTGAGATCTACATCAGGTACTGCCAGACTAAAACCTACTTAACAGTACAGAGATCACCAGACAAGATAATATAATGCATGACAGCTCATTTTTATATATACTCCCTCTGTACACTTCTCATCATAAAAACAGACTTGGAAAGAGGATGTGCTGGTATTTCACCCATGAGGACAGGCAGGGTGGAAAACAGGACCAGGTGGGGCTGAAGAAATGGGGCTGCCAAAGTTCTTGACTCTGGCACAGCTGGTCAGGCAGTCCAAGGCAAGCATTCAGAGATTGTGTTCAGTGGAGCAAATGTTTCCTTTTTTACCAGGTAGGTTCAGTGTTGTAGGCTTGAGGGAAGTGTAGGCTGTGTAATACAGCGTCAGGTGGTGTCACACTGGGGACTTGGCTCAGGGCAGCTCATCTTGGCTAAGAGTCAAGACTCTGAGTGTTCCAATATTCAAAGGAGGAGAGTGGTGAGGATTGGGCAATATCAATTTGCCCATGAGTTTCTTGGGTCATGAGCACCCATAGGCAGCTCACTATACACCATACCTGACCCCAGTAGCCTTTAAATCATGTTACAGAATCTGAGTGACTAGGAAAATATTCACAGAAAATAATTGAGGGATAAAAAAGGGTTAAACAACCATATGTACCTTATGAGGCAAAATATCTCTATTTTTGTATTTTTATCTACACCTATATATGCAGAGGAAAGGAACAGATTGTGAAGAAATACACGAAGATGTTATTAGTGATTATCTCCAGGTGGTAGAATCTCAGGTGATGTATAGTTTCATCTGTATGTTTTCCAAGTCATCTCTAGTTAACATGAATTACTTATAGAAAAGAAAAAAATATATATATTGGGAAGAAAAAAAAAAGACTCCTCCAGGAAGAATAAATCTAAATAAATCAGGCTGTGCAGGTAACTCATCTCATATTTCTGTTTTTCGTTCAGGGGAGTAAATTTCCTGGATCTTCTTTGAAGTATAGACTGGTGCCTCCTCTGGCTGGAAGGCACCAATTACCCACTTCTTGCTCAAGACTCTACCTTTCCCCTCTCAGGTCAAACTTCTTGCTTCTCACAGTATGTAATGATGAAGGTGTTCCTCTCCTGTTTTCTCTTTACCCAGCATTCAGTGGTGGTGGACATAATACACCTGAGCTTCAGCTTTGTTCAAAGACAAAAGAATTTGCAGGAAAACTAAGGCAGGTATCACATTTTGGCAATGCTCCTCCCTCCCCCGATACACCACGTGTTGGAAACCTTGATGTGGAAACAGCTCCATGGCAGCTCCGTAGGCTCCTGTGCATATATATGGTGGACTAGATGCTGGGATTTCATGAACATTTGAGAAACCAAATATTGAATCTGTCGGTTTATTGCATAAATTGCAATGGCTGGCTTAGAACCAAGGATGAATGTAGACCTGCAGTTTTTCATGAAGCTGGAGAAAGCAAAGAGAGTGATTTATTCCCCCAGGGTGTAGTCCCTCCCTGAAACCTCTGGTTGCCCTTCACCTTATTTTCCAAATTATACCTACCTTTCCTAACTCTGGTTTGTCACGTTTTTCCTCTTAACTAAAATGTACAAGTCCTATATTTTGTTCTCTCAGGTCGCCTGCTAGGTGACTGATTTAACTGATTACTTGAATCCAAGTTGAGGTGTTGATAGCTGATAAACACTGGATGCGTTAGATATGTTAATGTGTATGCGGATAACATTGGCATTTCTTCAGTGACCTTTAGAATCTTAGATCTACTGGGCATTTAAGACGCCATGAGGTGTTGTTAGACAAAAAATGTGAGGGCACCTGGGACATTCATAACCCTAGGTAATATAGGCTACTATTTAACTGAGCTCAACACTTGGCCACTTTTATTTTCAGAGCAAATTCTCTGGGATGAGTAATGTTTATCTCTGATTTCTGATTAGGTGATACTTGAAACTCAAATGAAGAAAACATTGTAACTAGTTATTCCAGAGGGGTTTTGATGTTGAATTTAAAAGAAAGTCTGATCTTTTTTGGATATGATTCCATTAAGATGAGTGTTATGTACTGGCTTCAACAAAAGACTAGCCTAAATGGAAGCATAAATGGTAGCTGTGACATGGCATATTTAATAATGTATCCTTTTGTAAATTAGTCAAGGATAGAGAATATAAGTTGCCTGGTGTGGGTAAGGGGGATACTATGAAATTCTGTGATAAAACCTCTGATCATGCCTAAAAGGTCAACTGAAATGGGCTGATTATAATGAAGTGGTTCTTAACCTATACCATATTGCTTTTAACTTCCTTGTTGTGGCCTTGTTTTAGTGAAATTCACATTTAGATTCCTGATTAGGGCTGTGTGTGTGTGTACTGGGAGGAAAGAAAGACAACAACCACTTTTAAAATTCTAATCATCTATGAATTCTTCCCACTTTTTCCCCATGCTATGACTTTAGTTGAACTGATTGCCTATGTTATTTTATTTTAATGCATATAGCAATTTTTGCTTTCTTATCCCTTTAAGAAACATGCAAAATTTGAGTCTAATTTTTATTTGACTATCTTTTGTAATTCAGTGGATGTGAGTATGCATGCGTATATCATTTTGAAGTAAAAAAAAAATGAAAAAGAATACAATAAAATTGGCTTTAAGACTTGTAAAATCACTTCATTTCTATATCTGTCCTCTTATCTAGAAATTAAGTATAATAGTATCTGTCTTTTGTATCTCAAAGTGTAGTTGTAAAGTTCAAAATGAGATAGTAAAACTGAGTATTTTTAAAATATAAAATCCTGTTAAAATAATAATAATAAAGATGTAACTTATATTGCTTTGTTTTTCAATAGTTCTATTTTTAAAAATATACATTATCTAAAGATAAAAATTCTACATGTTTTAATTTGACACACATATGTACAAATATTTTTCCTTAAATATGTTTTTCATTTAGTGTAAGATTTTCATTTTGACTCTCGGTGAATAATTATTCCAAATTTAGCAATCTAATTAAGATTCGTGTACTTTGTCTTTATAAAATTATGGTGAAGCATTTAAGTTATAGTTCATTAACATGGGATGAAACAAATTCTGATTAGGATTGCAAATATTCTGTTTTGCCAAGTAGTTAGAAGGCAGCAGAGCTTACATTTTAAGAGCTAAATAAGTAAAACAAATTGTTCTGCCACCAGACAAAAGTCTCTAGTAGACTATGACCATTCTGAAAAATACTGGATAAATATTCAGCATGAATTTATAAAAATTCTAAGAATTTTTTCCTTTTCTTTTTGATACTATACTTCAGTTGATCTATTAAGCAGGTCATGTTAACATCCAGTCTCTTTAAGTAAGACATCCCATGCTAGATAATCCCTGTACAGTTTTGGAGGTCATTTAAAATGAATGAATAAGTAAAGAATTTGGTATCTATGGGATTCTAGAAAAAAAGATTGAGCAATTTTATGCTGCAAATATTAGAAGAATTCACATTGGTAAATACTATGTTCATATAAAAATGCATGCACATTTTTCAAGAGACTTAAAATAATAAATAAACTCTTTGGCTAATGCTTGTCCCTGTAATAAATCTGTCATTTTAACTTGGAAATGTGCAGTTACTACCTCACTTGGGCACATATTTTTTAGTGTTTGCCAGAAAATAAACAGGAAGCAAATCTGAAAGTAATTCAAAGAAGTCAGAAGGATACTCTCCTTCCAAGAATCTAACTCGTCTAGCTCTGCTCTCCCTGCACTCAGAGGTTTTTGTTTAAAGATCCAGGTGATAACAATAAATTAAGTAGTTTTCAGCACCTCTGGACACCTCTAAACAAAATTATCTAGATTCTTTTCCCTCTCCTGCCACACCACCCTCTTCCCATTAAATGGAGAGCTGTATATGCTGCAGGCGACTATTTGATCATTGAAGAGAGACAAAATGTTCTGCTTTTCAGCACATTTTAATCCACAGCTGGTGCACAGATTGGCATAGAGTATATGTTAGTTTTAGCTGTGAATTTTTTCAAGTTGAGGTTGCCTATATTTAGATCTCTGGAGTTTTAGAATTGCTGAAAGTAAATGTTTGAATGAGAAAAAATATTGACTGAAGGAAAATGCTGTTTAATAGAGGTGTTGATTTTGACCAGTCTAAAAAATGCTTATGTTGGATGAACATTTGTAATAGGTGAGATGAAATTGTGGGTATTACTGGGAACCACATTTATTCTGTAACTATGCATTAAAGATATACTATGGTGTCTAGGAGAAGGGAATGGCAACCCACTCTAGTATTCTTGCCTGGAAAATCCCATGGACAGAGGAACCTAGAGGGCTACAGTCCTTGGGGTTGCAAAACAGTTGGACACAACTTAGTGACAGAGCACACACACACATGGTGTCTAAAGAATACTTGGCTTTTCTGGTGAAAAAAAAAATGTTTTTTTAGGTTCATTTTAGAAAGCAAAGTATTACACTTTAGAGTCAAAGAAACTGATACAAAACCTAATTTAGACTTTTAAAGTTTATTTTCAAATTTATTAAAATCCTAAGGTAATTATTTTACTATTGATTTTTGGACTAGCTTGCAAAACAGGCTCTTCATCCACAAGAGGGAATGTGATGGTGATCTATTTTATTTTCTCCTGAACAGGTTAATTCATTCAACAAATATTTATTGAATACCCATTAAGTGCCAAGCAGTGTGTTAGGCACTGAGGCTTTTTGGCTATAACTTTGATTGTTATATGTACTGTGAGATGTAAATAAACACAAAAGATGTTTTTACCATGATAATACTATATTATATTCTTCTCTAGTCAAGTAGTTTTAATTGCGGGTTTATCTAGTAACTTGGATAATTCAGAATGCATATGTTTTGCTTAGAGCTTACTCTCATTCAGTAAGGGATGCATGGTAAATCGACTCAATTAAAAAACAAACAATGTGATTAAATCATCATTTTTTCCCAATACTTTTTCCACACAAAAATTGAAAAAAATATGATTCTATTCCAGTGTATAAGTGTTTTAAATAGGAATTATTGTTTCAAATGACTATATAGAAATGGATTGTTTAGATGGATACCCCCAGGTTAACTAAAAATTCAAGAAAATAATTTTTATTTCATTTAAATCTTATCACTACATAAATATTTTCAAAATATTCTAAATTAATCTGCATGGGAAGAGGAGAGATTGGCAACATGTATTCAAAGCCTTTATAATGTTCATTATCTTTGAATTTAAACTACCTCAACTATGAATTTAGGGAAATCATCAAGATGCACAAGGAAGTTCAGAATTATGTTATTTGCTAATAGTGAAAAAGGGATATAAATAAAATATGTGTTTGAAAGTATTTGTTAGATAAATTATGATTGAACACATAAAATAGGGATTGAACACAAGGACATGTTGTTGCCATTATCTTCTTATTAATATATCTGAGGTATATGTCTATTGAATTCCATTGAGAATACTTATCTAAGATAACCAATAAGCTTATAGAGCAAAGTGCTCTATATTTTTCCAAGTATCTTCTGTGACCTCTCTGTTCATCATCCAGCAAGATGTGTACCAGATACACAAAGCTGCAGAAATATAAGATGCCTAAATAAGGAGAATTAACACATCACAGTGAACCCTGAACTGACACAGATGATAGAATTAGCAGAAAAGGACATGGAACACTGTTATAACTATTCTGTATATTTAAAAAATATGTAGAGACATGGTAGATGTGAAAAAGCACCCAAATCAAACATCTAGAGATGGAAAAATACAATGTATAAGATAGGAAATACACTGAGTAGGATTAACAGTTGATTAGACATTGAGGAAGAAAAGATGAGTGAACTTGAAATTGTGGCAATAGAAGTGATCAACAAAGGAACACAGAGAGGAAATTAAAAAGTACAACCACAACAAATACATGAGCAGATCATCAGTGAGCTGTGGACAGTTTCAAGTATATATCAAGCCTGATATATATGGAATTAGAGTCTCTGATGGAGGGAAGGAGGCAGAGAAAATATTTGAATGTATAATAGTCATTTTTTTCTAATTTGGTAAAAATAATAAACTCACAGATCCAAGAAGATGAATAAACTCTAAGGGTACAAAACATAAAGACAACTACACCAAGACACATGATAATCAAGTGCCCAAATCCAGTGAAGAAAAGGAAATCTTCAAAGCTGGCAGAAAAGGGAAAACTGATATTACTTATAGAGGAACACAAAGCTTTTGCCACCTGTAATATTTTGACATATGATCTTTTATTGTTGAATTATAGATTGATTTGGTCTTTGACTTTAGCAAGCCTATTGTCTTGTCCAGTCTTAATATCCTCAGTCATCAGTTCAGTTCAGTCGCTCAGTCATGTCCGACTCTTTGCGACCCCATGAATCGCAGCACGCCAGGCCTCCCTGTCCATCACCAACTCCCGGAGTTCACTCAAACTCATATCCATCAAGTCGGTGATGCCATCCAGCC
>NW_011494711.1:1682233-1695500 GCF_000754665.1 Bison bison bison | reverse complement strand
AGAGTCTTCTCCAACACCACAGTTCAAAAGCATCAATTCTTCGGCTCTCAGCTTTCTTCACAGTCCAACTCTCACATCCATACATGACCACAGGAAAAACCATAGCCTTGACTAGATGGACCTTTGTTGGCAAAGTAATGTCTCTGCTATGGAATATGTTATCTACGTTGATTATAACTTTCCTTCCAAGGACTAAGTGTCTTTTAATTTCGTGTCTTCAGTCACCATCTGCAGTGATTTTGGAGCCCCCAAAAATAAAGTCTGCCACTGTTTTCACTGTTTCCCCATCTATTTCCCATGAAGTGATGGGACCAGATGCCATGATCTAAGTTTTCTGAATGTTGAGCTTTAAGCCAACTTTTTCACTCTCCTCTTTCACTTTCATCAAGAGGCTCTTTAGTCCCTCTTCACTTTCTGCCATAAGGGTGGTGTCATCTGCATATCTGAGCTTATTGATATTTCTCCTGGTATTCTTGATTCCAGCTTGTGCTTCTTCCAGTCCAGCGTTTCTCATGATGTACTCTGCATATAAGTTAAATAAGCAGGGTGACAATATACAGCCTTGACGTACTCCTTTTCCTATTTGGAACCAGTCTGTTGTTCCATGTCCAGTTCTAACTGTTGCTTCCTGACCTGCATATAGGTTTCTCAAGATAGGCAACCTCATTACCTCTGCCAGCCATTCATTTCACATTTCTTTTGCATGGGCTAAGTCTAAAACAAATAGATACCTTTAATAATCTCATTACTTTCTGTTTCTTGTTTCTAAACATAATGGTTGACTGGTTAGTGTGTCTTTATAAAAACTGCTTATTTAACCCATTGGTCACTAGATTATAGAGTCATTTAGATATTTACTTTGTTGGTCATACTCATACCTCTTATTAACAAGAAATATAAACTTAATCAAACCATCAAAATTATAATAATTTACTAATACAGTAGATCACTACCTACTGTACAATGAAATATCAATGTGTTGATTGAAAAATTAATAGATCCAACAGGAAATGTTATTTTAAAAAAGTAGAGCTTATAACTTTTCAGTATGATAATATTCACTGCTATCAATTCACTGTCAACTGATACTTCATAATGAACACATCAACAAGGGTTGATTATGGGAGATAGTATTTAAGATTTCTGAAGTTGATAAGCTTATTTTTAACCTACCTTTAGAACATTGACCTTTAAAAATTAGAGAAACTCCAACAGATTTCATTTATTTATATATTTTGTTATTTAAACTGTGTGTTTTTAGGAATATTATTGTTTTCAAAAGCAATATGCCTGTGTTTTGAATAGAATTAAGTAGTCACTACAAAAGAATTAATGACTAATTTATATACTACTCAGGGAGCTTTTTTCTGTTTTAGGTATTATTATTATTGTTTAAAAATCAAACCAAAGTACAAATCATAAAGAGAACATGTTGGAGGGCTTCAAGCTAGGAACAGCATCTGAGTTTTTTTTTTCCATGAAATTCTTGGGGGGAAAATAACAACATTATATCAAGCCCTATGGCTGCTGATTTACACAACTATGTGTCTTCAAGACACAACTTTTCTGTCTTGAATCATAAACCTGTATAATTATATTTAAGTACTCTTAGGCTTTATTCTGTTTGGTGAATAGTTTTTTCTAATTGAGATACAGTTGCTTTACAATGTTGTGTTAGTTTCTGCTGTACAGTGTAGTGAACCAGCTGTATACATACATACATCTCCTCCCTCTTGGACTTTGCGCCCACCCTCCCCACCATCCCACCTATCTAGGTCACCACAGAGCACCAGCTGAGCTCCCTGTGCTGTGCCTTCTTCAAGATTCAAAGTTAGCTCCTCAGTGAAAATTGTCTTCTGAACTGAAGATGAGTTAACAGATAGCTCTGGTATATTCATACTGTGTTACATGTCACATATTTTCCTTAAAAATGTTCCTATCCCATGGAATAATCACATTTGTTAACATATCTATTAATATTTTTTGTGTTAGCTGATGAAGTCTTTGAAGGAAAGGCCGTATCTGAGTCTACCACAATAATTGACATAGTCTGGCATAAGAGTAAAGACTTTGTAATTGCTATTTGGATAGTCATGTTTAAAGAAATTAACATTGAAGGTCGTACAATTTCTATCATGTAATTTTAAAATAAGCTAAATCTAATATTCTGTTCACTCCTCACTGCATTGCTTTTATCCTTCCATTCTTCCAGTGAGGGTGTGGGGGAACAGACACTTCTTTCTAAAATTGTTTCATGAAAAAAAGACAGAAATTAGATATTTACTAATATTTTATGCACTAGTGAAATGACTTCAATTTTTTAACCTTTCTTTAAAATATGTTTTTAAAATTGAAGTCATATTTTAGTGAGTATTAATTTAGATAAAGCAATTTAAAATGTTTTAAAATCATAGAATGCTAATGCTGAAATGAGATGGTAATAGAGATATTTCAAATCTAAGTTGCATTCTTTCACAATTTGAAGAAATGAGTTCTATAAGGTAAACTTTGTAAACATAGTATCATTTTTGTTATCTAAATGGCATTTTAAAAGCTCTCCCACTTCCAAAAGAAGAAAAAAAATCAATGGACTACACAACGTTGTTAGAAGGTTATAGGAAACAGAATTCAAAACATTATCAGACCTTAGCTGTCTGACTAAAAACATAAGAGAGTTGAAGATGAATACTGCATCCAAAATGGGATTTAATACATCTTATGAGAAGTAGGGATGGGTCAGTGAGAAGGTCAAAGGGCTTGGAGTCAGGAAAATTTATCCTCAGGATCGCATTCAACCATGCTTTGAGGCCAAATAATTCACCAATAACATGAGAACCACAGAACAAGAGGAACTGTTATTTTATTTTATTTTTTAATATAAATTTATTTATTTTAATTGGAGGCTAATTACTTTACAATATTGTATTGGTTTTGCCATACATCAACATGAATCCGCCATGGGTGTACACGTGTTCCCCATTCTGAACCCCACTCCCACCTCCCTCTCCATACCATCCCTCTGGGACATCCCACTGCACCAGCCCCAAGCATCAAATTCAAATTTCTGATTGTGATTGGGCATTTCTTTTTTTAGCTCATACCATATGCATTTTCTCTACTAAAATATACAGTTACTCTGTAACTACTTTAATTCTATATGAGTTGTCCTGTACAGTCTTCCAAGTGTGTTAAATTGTAATTATGGTGAGTATGATCCAGCTCATTCATTCTTGCATGTAATTTGGTCATATGGGCTGTGACCATGAAATGATAGAGTATATGGAATATCAATGATCTTTATTATGAGAGAGAAGTTCTGTGTTTAGATTCATTAAAACTTCAGTATGAAAATTCAGTATGATTTATTTATTTATTCATATGCTCAGCTACTTCAATTTAACCTCTCATTTTAGGAGAGTCATGTGTATATTAGTTTATGTGTCAGAGTCATCAGCCACCTAGAACAATTACCAATTTGCAGAACCTGTTTACATTTCTATCATAAATGGCATTTTTTATAGACTGATTTTTTAACTTAAACCTTCACATGCTTGCAGTGTGAAGGGCTCATTTCATTTTACAACAGCATAAGGTTGTTAGAAAGATCTAGGGAAATGTCATATGTGAAAGTGCTTTATAATTTTTAAAAAACTATGCAATTATAAGATATTAATTTTCTTTATTAGAGTACCTAGTGTGTGCTGGATACTGATAAACCTTGTAATCAGCATGATTTAAATTGATACTAGGAAATCCCAAATGATATTATAGGTTTATTATTTTAACCATTCAACCACGATTATACATTTTAGAAATGGATAAGCATTTTCATTCACTGATAGAGATTCATTAATTTAGTGAAAGAAAAACAATTTAAATACAATATATTTTACCATTTGATATTATCTAATAGAGGAGTTCATCTCCCTTTGGTCTTTAGTGACGGTTTATTGACAATATTATTATATGATCTAGCTGCATTATAATTATGGAAATAAGTAATAATAAAAATTATTAGTGAGACCATAAGTCATTTTAATATGAATTGTGAATGCTTGCAGTTTATGTCTATGGCTTACCTCCATGCTATTGCACTGATACTCAGGCAAATACCTTTCTTTGTTTATTTTTCTTTGTTATTCTTTCTTTTTGGTAAGCTCATATAACTAGTTCACTGGATAATTTTGTGATCGTATAAACATGTTACGTGTTGGATAAACTTTATGGAGTCATTTATAACCAAAAGATAGTATAACAACCATAGTTCTACTTGCCAGATTTTCAGAATAAATTTATTCTTTGATTTCAATTGCAAAACCAGTCTCCAACCATGCACCATAATTTTTGTATCTAAGAACATTAACACATTCAATTGAAAGCGGTGACTAACATTGTTAACATGAGTTCTCTCTCACTCTTGCTATAGTATTCACTCACTTGTTTTAGCTTTGCACAGTCACATTACCAGTCAATTTGGATTTTTTCTCTCTTTTCAGGCAATACCAAATAACCTCTCTCCAGTGCAGTATCTGCCTATAGAAAACAGCTGTGTAGACCAAAAGGAAGGGATTGTTTGTAGAGACTTTTGCTCCTGGACTTCCCAGATGGCTCAGCAATAAAGAATCCACCTGCCAATGCAGGAGATGCAGGTTTGATCCCTGGGTCAGGAAGATCCCCTGAAGAAGGAAATGGCAACCCACTTTAGTCCTCTTGCCTAGAAAATTCCATGGAGAGAGGAGCCTGGTGGACTACAGTCCATGAGGTCGCAAAGAGTTGGACACGACTGAGTATGCCCACACACTTGCTCATACGGATCTCTGAAATTTAAAAAAAAAAAAAAGAAAAGAAATTTTGTGTGAATTTCTCTAGCGATGAATTTGAGGGGGTAGGTCCTAATTAAAACTCCTACTGAAGGCTAGGAATTTGTATCTCATGCACTATAATTTTAGTTCAGGCAATGCTCCCAGGACCACTGCCTGTTTGAGTTGGTCTACTTGATGATGCTGGGTACTTTCCAGTTGGCCTATGACTTCCATGTCAAGCTTGGGTCATCATTTGACAGTCTTTGCTCAGAGTTACCTTGCGCACTGTATAGCAGCCTCTTTGATAAGATCCTCAAGCCGTGATCTGAGTTTTCTTTATAGCACATAGGAACAGAGGGCCACCAGGAAGAGCTGAACCTCAGGAGCATCTTCTTTTTGACCTCACTGGGCACATGATGACATATCTGTGGCCAGACTGTTACAGTCTCTTCCCAGAGTGAAATAGAACAAGTTGGAGTAAGAGCTTCCACTGCCCTTGGTGTGCACCATGCTAACCTCCTTTTCTCTAGACCAAAACCCAGAAAAAAGAATATTTACACAAGAGCCCAACTTGGAGTTCCTTTGTAAGCTCTCAGTTTCCATTTCTGGAAATAGAGTGCATAGTTTTTATTTTTCTTGCCCTAAATGTACCTTCTTTTGTCTCCATCAAAACCTTATGATAGAAAGAAATAAATTCTATTATTTCAGGTGAAATCTGTGAACTGATTTCCACAAGCCGAGTTGTTAAACTGCTGCAGGGTTGGGACACCTGCAGAAGGGATAAAAGAATAGAAACAATTAAATGACATTCAAGGCAACCAGTGGAGCCTGAAGGTTGATTGTTTTTTGAGGGGTGCAGTCTGGGCAAGGGCCACATATTCAGAAAAGCAAAAGAGAAAATTCAATAATTATACATATTTATTTGTGTGTGTATTGTTTTCTTCTTCCCTGTTCAGTTCAGTTCAGTCGTTCAGTCGTGTCCAACTCTTTGTGACCCCATGATTTGCAGCACACCAGGCCTCCCTGTCCATCACCAACTCCTGGAGTTCACTCAAACTCATGTCCATCGAGTTGGTTATGCCATCCAACCATCTCATCCTCTGTCGTCCCCTTTTCCTCCTGTCCCCATTCCCTCCCAGCATCAGAGTCTTTTCGAATGAGTCAACTCTTCGCATCAGGTGGCTAAAGTACTGGATTTCAGCTTTAGCATCAGTCCTTCCAATGAACACCCAGGACTGATCTCCTTTAGGATGGACTGGTTGGATCTCCTTGCAGTCCAAGGGACTTTCAGAGTCTTCTCCAACACCACAGTTCAAAAGCATCAATTCTTCAGCACTCAGCTTTCTTCACAGTCCAACTCTCACATCCATACATGACCACTGGAAAAACCACAGCCTTGACTAGACGGACCTTTATTGGCAAAGTAATGTCTCTGCTTTTGAATATGCTATCTAGGTTGGTCATAACTTTCCTTCCAAGGAGTAAGCGTCTTTTAATTTCATGGCTGCAATCTCCATCTGCAGTGATTTTGGACCCCCAAAAATAAACTCTGCTGCTGTTTCCACTGGTTCCCCATCTATTTCCCATGAAGTGATGGGACCAGATGCCATGATCTAAGTTTTCTGAATGTTGAGCTTTAAGCCAACTTTTTCACTCTCCTCTTTCACTTTCATCAAGAGGCTTTTCAGTTCCTCTTCACTTTCTGCCATAAGGGTGGTATCATCTGCATATCTGAGGTTATTGGTATTTCTCCCAGCAATCTTGATTCCAGCCTGTGCTTCTTCCAGACCAGTGCTTCTCATGATGTACTCTGCATATAAGTTAAATAAGCCGGGTGACAATATAGCCTTGACGTACTCCTTTTCCTATTTGGAACCAGCCTGTTCCATGTCCAGTTCTAACTGTCGCTTCCTGACCTGCATGTAGGTTTCTCAAGAGACAGGTCAGGTGGTCTGGTATTCCCATCTCTTTCAGAATTTTCCACAGTTTCTTGTGATCCACACAGTCAAAGGCTTTGGCATAGTCAATAAAGCAGAAATAGATGTTTTTCTGGAACTCTCTTGCTTTTTCCATGATCCAGCGGATGTTGGCAATTTGATCTCTGGTTCTTCTGCCTTTTCTAAAACCAGCTTGAACATCTGGAACTTCATGGTTCATGTATTGCTGAAGCCTGGCTTGGAGAATTTTGAGCATTAACTTACTAGCATGTGAGATGAGTGTAATTGTGTGGTTGTTTGAGCATTCTTTGGCATTGCCTTTCTTTGGGATTGGGATGAAAACTGACCTTTTCCAGTCCTGTGGCCACTGCTGAGTTTTCCAAATTTGCTGGCCTATTGAGTGTAGCACTTTCACAGCATCATCTTTCAGGATTTGAAATAGCTCAACTGGAATTCCATCACCTCCGCTAGCTTTGTTTGTAGTGATGCTTTCTAAGGCCCACTTGACTTCACATTCCAGGATGTCTGGCTCTAGGTGAGTGATCACACCATCATGATTATCTTGGTGGTGAAGATCTTTTTTTTTACAGTTCTTCTGTGTATTCTTGCCACCTCTTCTTAGTATCTTCTACTTCTGTTAGGTTCATATCATTTCTGTCCTTTATCGAGCCCATCTTTGCATGAAATGTTCCCTTGGCATCTCTAATTTTCTTGAAGAGAAAATTTTTAGTCTTTCCCATTCTGTTGTTTTCCTCTATTACTTTGCATTGATTGCTGAGGAAGGCTTTCTTATCTCTCCTTTCTATTCTTTGGAACTCTGCATTCAGATGCTTATATCTTTCCTTTTCTCCTTTGCTTTTCACGTCTCTTCTTTTCACAGCTATTTGTAAGGCCTCCTCAGACAGCCATTTTGCTTTTTTGCATTTCTTTTCCATGGGGATGGTCTTGATCCCTGTCTCCTCTACAATGTCACGAACCTCATTCAGCACTCTATCTATCAGATCTAGTCCCTTAAAACTATTTCTCACTTCCACTGTGTAATCATAAGGGATTTGATTTAGGTCATACCTGAATGGTGTAGTGGTTTTCCCTACTTTCTTCAATTTAAGTCTGTATTTGGCAATAAGAAGTTCATGATCTGAGCCACAGTCAGCTCCCGGTCTTGTTTTTGCTGACTGTATAGAGCTTCTCCATCTTTGGCTGCAAAAAATATAATCAATCTGATTTCAGTGTTGACCATCTGGTGATATCCATGTGTAGAATCTTTTAAATACTGTTAACAGCAGAGTCCTTATAGTGGATGCTCCATGGAAGATGCTCAGAGAATATTTATTTTGTGAATGAAAAATGTATGTTAAAATAGTAACATGATTATTGATTTTTAGACTCATTGTATTGTGCTGGGAGAACATGAACTGTTTTATTCTGTTTTTGAGAAGAATGTCTTCTTTATACTTAGGAAAATATCTGTGATTATTCTATGATGCTAAGTAAAAGGCATATTCTTTTTTGGGTAAATTTTAATCTAATCATTCAACTTTATTAATTATATCAATAATTCATTTTCTCTTTCCTGTTTCTGTCACTTTCTGCTTGTTGGGAGAAGATGGAAATAGTTTAGACATTTGTTGTTATTGTATTTTTCAACTATTGATACATTCATTCTGTCTGCCTTACTTTTTCCTCCTATTCTTTTCCTTCTTCCTCTTTTTTCTCTTTTTAGTTTCCTTTTTCTTTCTTGTTATCCTTTTTTGTTGTTGTTGTTTTCCTTCTCATTCTGCTTTTCCCTTGTGTCATCATTATTTCATACTCTCCCAATCTTTTCTATGGTATTTGATATATAATACTTGATAATTTTCTTTGATGCCGATTATACACCTTATTATTAAAACAATCATTTATATATTTATTTCTGTTTTGTGACTGAATTCAAATTTCACATGATAAAATTTAATTTTCTTTTTCATTGCATGTCTTTCCTTTAAATAATCTGAGCTACTTTATTTTATGGAGAAGGAAATGGCAACCCACTGCATTATTCTTGCCTGGAGAATCCCATGGACAGAGAAGCCTGGCAAACTACAGTCCATGGGGTCACAAGAATCAAACAGGACTTACTGACTAAACCACTACCACCACTTTATTTTATGTACATCCTATATAGGTAGACTCTAACTCCTGTACTTTTAAAGAGAATATGAATCTCTTTCACTAAGGGAAATGAATTCACTTATGATTACTGCTGATTACTGCCCATATCAGATGTGCATGTTTTATTTCTGTTTTCTTGGTTTAGTGATGTCATGGTTCTTATGCTTCTTTGCTATTTCCTATTTTTTCTTCTCATTTTCCTCCACTATGTTGGCCATAAATTCTTTCATTTTTCTATTCTTCTCTTTGTACAAAATGTATGAGTGTTTTTATTTTGTTTTGTTGCTCTTTAGTTGCTAAGTCATGTCTGACTCTTTGCAACCCCATGGACTGCACCAAGCTTTCCTGTCCTTCACTATCTCCCAGAGTTTTCTCAAACTCATGTGCAATGATTCTGTGATGTCATCTAACCATCTCACCCTCTGTCACCCACTTCTGCTCTTGCCCTCAATCCTTCTCAGCATCAGGTTCTTCTCCAGTGAGTTGGCTCTTCATTTCAGACGGTCAAAGTATTGGAGCTTCGGCTTCAGCATCCATCCTTCCAATGATTATTCAGGGTTGCCTTTAGTTAGGGTTGACTGGTTTGATCTCCCTGCTTCCAAGGAACTCTTAAGAGTCTTCTTCAGCACCGTTTTCTCTTTATTCTAATTGCAGTTAAATGTACAATTTTATGGCAAATGTTTTATGGAGAGTTTTTATTATAAATAGATGTTAAATTTTGTCAAAAGCTTGTTTTGCATCTATTGAGATGATTATATGATATTTATTCTTCAACTTGTTTATGTGGTATATCATACTGATTGATTGGTTAGCAGATATTGTACCATTCTTGCATCCCTGGGATAAATCGCACTTAATCATGGTGCATGATTCTTTTAAAGTATTGTGGAATTTGGTTTCCTAATATTTGTTAAGGTTTCTTACATCCATGTTCATCAGCGATACAGGCCTGTAACTCTCTTTTTTCATGATGTCTTTTTCTGAATTTGGGATTAGGATGATGTCAGACTTATAAAATGAGTTCTCATCCAGTATATTTTTAATCTCACATATTAAAGTTTTCATCTCACATACTGTAGTTTTTGATGTGTTTGTATTCTAGCTCTCTACTTTTTAGACAAATTAAATGTAGTTATAATAATTTTTAAATTATTCTTGTCTGGCAAATCTAATATCTGTGTCAGTCTGTATTGTTTCACTTAAATTTTCTCTTTATTGTGTGTATTTCCCTATTTGTTTTAATGCCATTGTTTTGGTTTGCAGAGTAGATTTTATTGTTAATTTCATCTTTTGGGTACATTGTATTTTTGCATTCCTGTAAAAATTCTTGAACTCTGTTCTTAGATACAGTTAAGCTACTTAAAATGTTTCTATCCTTTCCAATATTGCTTTTTAACATTATTTAGATAGGGTCAGAGCAGTGTTACTTAAGAACTAAATCCCCACTATTGATCACTATTGATATAAAACCCTTGTGAGTACATGATCAAGCATCTCGTGAATTGTGAACTTTTCCAGATTAACTGGAATAGGCTCAATTCCTGGACAGGTACTATTCCCTCTAATTATTTTAGGTGTTTCTCTCCCCAGCCTTTTGGTAGTTTTTTCACATGCTACATTGATCAAAACTTTGTTGGGTACTTATAGAGGACAACTCACAAGTCTCTGAAATTTTGTCTGTGTGCAGCACTCTCCTCTTCAGTACCCTGTCTTGTGAATTGTGCCCATGTCAGTCTCCTTGGACTTTCAGCTTCACCTTCTCAGCTCAGGGAACCTGCTGAGTTTAGCCTAGATTCTCCCCTTTTGTGCTTCAGTCTGAAAATTGTATCAGGACAGCAAACAGCAATTGTGATATTCATCTCTGAGACAGTCCCATTTCCCAGACATCACACCACTTTTATTTCCATTGTAAAGAGTCTTGCCATATATGTTGTTTGGCTTTTTTCTTATTATTGTTGCTTCATGTGAAAAGGTAAATCTGGTCCCATTTGCTCCGTCTTGGCCAGCTATTTCTGTCATGTCTATTAATTCTTTTTGTTTATTTGTTTTTTGTCATTGTATTATGTAAAGGTTTTTAATTTGATACTATATATTTGTAAGAAAAGTTTATGCATGCTTGAGCCTGATTTTAGTGCTTGAAATTCCATTTCAAATACTAGTTTCTCTTTTCTTTTACTTGGGTTTTTAATTTATTTTAAGCTTTACTTTTTATATCTCCTGATATTTGATTACCTCTTCATTTATAAATATTTTATATTATGTTTACTTTTTATATAATCTTTCTTTTTTAAAAAGAATTTGAGACTACAATGTATATATATATTTTCAAAAAGTTAATCTGTTCAAGGCTTCTGATATTCCTAAAAATGGTAACAGATAATTTTCTGGTGTGGTACAGATGATGAAGTTTACTTTCTTTTACATTTATCTATATTCTAAGTATTTTTTACTGAATTTATAATTTTATCATACAAAAGTTTATTTTATAAGAAAAAAAAAGCTTTTCTATTCCCTCCGGTTTGTTGGTGCTTTAGAGGTCCCTATTGCTATGGTTCATGTTTTCCTGTTTACTTGTGCTTGAAAGACAAGAGATTTATTCAAGTGCAATATTCTTCCAAATCTGAGTGGGTGCAGTCTCCTTGGATCTTCCCACTCACCCCCTGGGTGATATTTAAGGGAAAAAAATCTTTCTTTAGATGTTGAACTGGAGGACTTTTTTGGTATAAATTCATATTATCATTAAAATATTCAAAATCTTTGGACCCAGAGGAGAGAAGAGAAAGATTTATTGGGGGAATTTTATCCCTTCATTATTTAATTGTTGGGCTTAAAGATATCTGTTCTTCCAGTGTTCACATTTCTAAGTCTAGTCATCCTACCTTGCTTGCAGTCAGCTCACATGAACAGCTCCTCTGATGCTGTGGCCTGAGCATCAGGACGGCCCCTGGAAAACCAGCAGGAAGGTCCTTGGCCCTGCCAGCTTTCTACATAGTATGGATACACTTATAAATTCTTCAGTGAATGCTTTTTTCCTTCACCCTCATCTTGATTCCTGAAAGTGTTATCACTTGCCCAAAGTTATAGGCATATTCAAGGAATATTTTCAAATTACTTGGTTTTCTAGAAATATTTTGCCCTTTTTGCTCCTGCCATTATTATAGAAGAGAGCTGCCCCATCACTGCATTACTTTTTTCTTCTCTTTATTTTGATTTGCCTTCATTAGTGAGGGTGAATTATATGTGTGTATTTGTGTGCATATGTGTTCTTGCTATTTGGAATGAAAGATGATGCTGTGAAAGTGCTGCACTCAATATGCCAGCAAATTTGGAAAACTCAGCAGTGGCCACAGGACTGAAAAAGGTCAGTTTTCATTCCAATCCCAAAGAAAGGAAATGTGAAAGAATGCTCAAACAACCACACAATTGAACTCATTTCACACTCTAGTAATCAGATCATATCAGATCAGATCAGTTGCTCAGTCGTGTCCGACTCTTTGCGACCCCATGAATCCCAGCACGCCAGGCCTCCCTGTCCATCACCAACTCCCGGAGTTCACTCAGACTCACGTCCATCGAGTCAGGGATGCCATCCAGCCATCTCATCCTCTGCCGTCCCCTTCTCCTCCTGCCCCCAACCCCTCCCAGCATCAGAGTCTTTTCCAATGAGTCAACTCTTTGCATGAGGTGGCCAAAGTAAAGTAATGCTCAAAATTCTCCAAGCCAGGCTTCAGCAATACATGAACTGTGAACTTCCAGATGTTCAGGCTGGTTTTAGAAAAGGCAGAGGAACCAGAGATCAAATTGCCCCCATCTGCTGGGTCATCAAAAAAGCAAGAGAGTTCCAGAAAAACATCTATTTCTGCTTTATTGACTATGCCAAAGCCTTTGACTGTGTGGATCACAAGAAACTGGAAAATTCTGAAACAGATGGGAATACCAGACCACCTGATCTGCCTCTTGAGAAAGATATATGCAGGTCAGGAAGCGACAGTTAGAACTGGACATGGAACAACACACTGGTTCCAAATAGGAAAAGGAGTACATCAAGGCTATATTGTCATCCTGCTTATTTAACGTATATGCAGAGTACATCCTGAGAAACACTGGGCTGGAAGAAGCACAAGCTGGAATGAAGATTGCAAGGAGAAATCTCAATAACCTCAGATATGCAGATGACACCACCCTTATGGCAGAAAGTGAAGAGGAACTAAAAAGCCTCTTGATGAAAATGAAAGAGGAGAGTGAAAAAGTTGGCTTAAAGCTCAACATTCAGAAAACTAAGATCATGACATCTGGTCCCATCACTTCATGGGAAATAGATGGGGAAACAGTGAAAACAGTGTCAGACTTTATTTTTTGGGGCTCCAAAATCACTGC
>NW_011494711.1:1644987-1682133 GCF_000754665.1 Bison bison bison | reverse complement strand
GAAGGACTGATGCTATAGCTGAAACTCCAGTACTTTGGCCACCTCATGCAAAGAGTTGACTCATTGGAAAAGACTGATGCTGGGAGGGATTGGGGGCAGGAGGAGAAGGGGACGACGGAGGATGAGATGGCTGGATGGCATCACCGACTCAATGAATGTGAGTTTGAGTGAACTCCGGGAGTTGGTGATGGACAGGGAGGCCTGGTTTGCTGTGATTCATGGGGTCGCTAAGAGTCAGACATGACTAAGCGACTGAACTGAACTGAACTGATGCATTCACATCCTTTAGTTATTTTTCCCTAGGTTTTTTCATTAGTATGTAATGTTCTTTATATAGAAAAATTATTAACCTTTCCATATTTTTATAAACAATTTCCCGGTTTTTTCTCATGTATTTTACAAGCACATTAGGTTGATAGGTTTTCTTCTCTCTCTCTATGTGTGTGTGTATATGTGTATTTGTGTGCATGCAGGTGGATACACACATACTTTAACATGATTAGGCTAACCCAATTGATGTGTTCCTTTGGATTCTTCCCATTTACTTGGAAAGCTAATCCTCATAGAGGAACCAGATAAACAAAGATAATTAAATCTATTTTTTGCTTCCCTTGTCTTAGTTGAATATTTGTTATTTGAATCAACAGATAAAATTGTATCTTCCTTCCCACCTCTCCACCCCTCTTGTATTGCTTGCACAGCTTACAGGTCTTGCTTTGTTAACATTATTAATATTTTACATCTCAAGATGCAATGTTAACTCTCTAATATCTCCCAGTGTACCAATTTGCAGTTCTATTCAACTCCATTTCTAGTATCTCTGAAGATGAGGAAGAGACTGACCAGAAAGGATGAAATGTGATAGTGTCCAAATGGAAATATTATGGTTCTGTAAAACATTATCTCAGAATTTAGTGATGTATACCAACCAGTTATTTTGCCTAAGGTTTCTGTTGGTCCGAAACAGGGATTCTGCAAAGTTTCACATTTAAAAAAATTTTTTTTTTGTTTACTCATTTATTTGGCTGTGCTGGGGCTTTGTTGCTCTATAGGCCTTCTCTAGTTGTGTGCAGACTTCTCATTGCAGTGGCTTCTCTTGTTGCAGAGCACGGTCTCAAGGGTGTGCAGATTTTAGTAGCTGTGGCAAATGGGCTCAGTAGTTGCAATTCCTGGACTCTAGAGCACAGGCTCAATAGTTGTAGTACATGGGTTTAATTGCTCTATGGCATGTGGGATCTTCCTGGACCAGGGATCAAACCCATGTCTCCTGCATTGGCAGGTGGATTCTTTACCACTGAGCCACCAAGGAAGCCTGAAGTTTCACATTTTCACATGAAGTGTGAGTTAATTGTTTTTTGTGTAAATGAGACACATAACGGAATGCCTGAAACAGCTATTCTCAAAGTGGTGTACTCTAAAGGAAATATTTACTTAGCACCTAAAAGCATCTCAATTCATTATAGCATAATAAGGCAAAACATTATTTCCACAGTTTCAGTTTTCTATGACTTCAATGCAGGATAACATTTTGCAATTTTTGTCTTCATAGAAATGAAAAGTTGAAATATACCTGAAAGGTATGAGTTGAGAAGATGAGATTTAAGTTAAAAATATTCTATACCATCAATACATAACAGATTTTCTTTTAGCTGAAAAATTCATCAACTAGTTTTTAAGTCAGTATACTTGGTTGTAAAAACTACCCTTCTTATTTACAGTGGGTCATAACAGGAAAATTTACAGCCTCATTTACTTTGCATTGGGAAGATAATGTCTGAAACACTGGTGGACATTCTAAGACACATTTGTAGATTATATGTTATATGATGTAGATTGTAAGTACTGTGGGTTTTGAGAAGGAACTGTGAAAAATAATGGGTTGTGTTAACCTTCATGGAGCAGATAAGACAATCCTAAAAGTAGAATTTGGAACATTCTTTCTGAGTAACTCACAATGTGTGATAAGGTTTTCTGATCATTTGGGAGCAATGGCAGGTTTACTGTTAGTTTAATGAGGCTGAAGCCTTGGCCCTTCAAGCGCAGGAATTTGCAGTAAATTCGTGGGGGTAGGGGTAAGAAGCATATCTATATAAGCATTTCTGCTAACTTATGTAGAAGTATCTCAAAAGAGATCTTTACTGTGATTTCTTATTTACTGTGATTTCTTGTTTCATTCAAAGTAAACATTTACCTTCATGCCTATTTTTGTATTTGTAATTATATACTCTTTCTTTTAAAAGGTCTTCTAGTTCATATAAATCAGACCCCACAAAACCCGCTTCCATCCCTGTTTGGGAGATAATGATGGAATCTGCAAGTTAGAAAATTAGTATGCATGATTGCCTTTAATTTCAAAGAGACAGCCAATTCATAGCTATTCAGTATCAGTGTAAGAACAAAACTCAAATCTCTTCATTTCTAAGTCTATGCTCTTTCCTTACACAGCAAGATCTTGTATAGGAATCACCTTCAAGAGCTCCTCATTTGGTTTATTAAAGTTATCTGGATCTAATCTAATAAAATATAATAGAAAATTATGTCATTGATAAAGTGAAATGCTAAAATCTGCTGTATGAAATGACACTGGCAGCATTTACCTTTCCTTTGTAGATATAGTTTCTTAATTACCTCCATAGCTGAAATGCCTAGTGTTTAGAAATTGGAATGAGTTCACATAAGCACTTACATTATCAGGAAATATAAATAGCTCATTTATTCATGGTAGCATTACTGTGTTCCTAATATAGTTTTTATTGATGGACACTTGAACTGTATCAATCCACTTAAAATTCAAAATGGTTCTTTTGTGCATGGCTTTATGGCAAGAGCAGTATAATTTAATTTAATATAATCTTTTAAAAACAATGATGTTTGTTTCATAAATGAATATTTTATATGTTGTGTTTAATTAAAATAAAACTATGCTACTGATCTAGAAAACACAAAACAGACTTGAGTTCATATTTATGAAGTGTAGCAATATTGGCAAGGCACAACTTATCTTGTTTATGAGACATGCTTGCTATTACTTGTACAGATTGCAGTCATTTTATTGCTGAATTTTACATGGTTTACAACCCAACAAATGCAATGAAACTGTCATGAGGAAAATAAGCCTATAAAAATTTTTTTTTTTTTTAAAGAGGGTGGCACTCACAGATCAAAATGCAGTTTTTGCTGAAGCTTTGGTAGGTTTTGAACTGTTACATCCTTTTAGGCAGCAGGTTTTCGGGATATAGCTATAAATGAAAGGGAGAAAGCTAAGATAAGACACCAAGGTTATTTTTAACACCTCTGCTTTGAGTACAGTTCCTCTGAGACCTAGCGTTTGCTTTTACTCTACTGGCAGGTTCCAGAATTCCAGGTAATCATAAAAATATTTCCAACAAAGGCACCATTTGGAAATCAGGAAATAGAGTGGAAAAGCATGTGAAAAAAAAAGTGCATATGTGGAAAAAAAAAAAGAGGCGTATGTGTGTGTGTGGATGACAAGGTCCCTATCTCTTTATTTAAAGTGTTCAAACTGAATATTAAATTTGTTTCATATTTTGGGGTCTGGAACAAGAAAATGTAGTAAGGACATCTGCAGGCTGTGGTGGTCAGGTAGATTTGGCTCCCTCCTGGCTTTGCATGACCTTCCCTGGTGGCTCAGTGGGAAAGAATCTGCTTGCAATGCAGGAGCTACAGGAGACCTGGGTTCAATCCCTGAGTGGGAAAAATCCCCCCATTGAGGGCATGGCAACCCACTCCAGTATTCTTGCCGAGAAAATCCCATGGACAGAGGAGCCTGGTGGGCTACAGTTCACAGGGTTGCAAAGAGTCAGATGTGACTGAAGTGACTTAGCCCACATGCACGCATGCACATGGCTTTACGTAAGTAATATACCCTCCAGGGCATTAAGTTGTAATTTTAATTTACTTTGTAGGTTTTCTCTTTTATCTGAAAAAATCATTTACTTTCTTGGCCAGTCATAAAATATCAGTGGACTTAAATATTGTACTTCTTCAGGTATATTTATGTTTATCTTCTCAAGACTTAGAGAAAGTAACATAAAAGCAATCTTTAAATGAACTTTGTAATTATTTACAGAAAGAACTCAGAGGGGAAAATGCTTCTTTTTAGAGAGTCCCTATTTGTTGCATGAAGTGAAGTGAAGTCGCTCAGTCGTGTCTGACTCTTTGCGACCCCATGGACTGTAGCCTACCAGGCTCCTCCATCCCTGGGATTCTCCAGGCAGGAATACTGGAGTGGGTTGCCATTTCCTTCTCCAGGAGATCTTCCCAACCCAGGGATCGAACCTGGGTCTCCCGTATTGCAGGCAGACGCTTTATCACCTGAGCCACCAGGGAAGTCCATATCCTTCCATAACTATGCCTAGTTTTGATCATGACTGCAACAATCATTTTGTTTTCTGACACAAGAATAATAAAGTTTTACAGTAATATCTTTCTGATCGGTTAGATCTTTGATGGTATCCAAAAGGTAGAAAAACAAGTGTTTAAAAGAAATTCAGGGAAGAGAAAGGAGAAACTTCAAAAAATTAAGAATATAAGCTCTTTACTACATAGAATGAACATTTTAAGAGAAGTTAGCAATGATAAACATTCTACTTGTTGGTTCTGGAAAATATCCTGCATGTCTTCCTTGTCAATATTCTACCCATACTGCCAGATGCAGTTTACATCCCATCCAGTTATCATCTGCAGATACATTTCATAGGTTTTTGTTTATAGTCCCTTTTCTGGAATTGCCGATGCAACCAATCTCTGGACCCAGTTCAGTTCAGTCACTCAGTCATGTCCGACTCTTTGTGACCCCACGGACTGCAGCTCACCAGATTTCTTGCATATTGAGTGTAGCACTTTAACAGCATCATCTTTTGGGATTTGAAATAGCTCAACTGGAATTCCATTACCTCCACTAACTTTGTTCGTAGTGATGCTTCCTAAGGTCCACTTTACTTCACATTTCAGGATGTCTGGCTCTAGATGAGGGAATCACACCATTGTGATTATCTGGGTCATGAAGATATTTTTTTGTACAGTTCTTCTGTGTTCTTGCCACCTCTTCTTAATATCTTCTGCTTCTGTTAGGTCCATATGACTTCTGTCTTTTATTGTGCCCATCTTTGCGAGAACTGGACCCAGGCCAGCCCCAATTTTTCTTGTTTGTGTTATTGTTCTTTGCTCAACCAAGCAATACATACAGAGGACAGTAGGGGCCTGCAATGTGGTTACACTACCATTAGAGGGAATTCCTTGTTAGACTTGGGTGTCTATGAGGCACTACCTACTGCCCCTGCTCCCTTTGCCTGCTACGTTAAAGCCTTGCTGGAATATCATTCTGCTCAATTCTGGGACTGCCACATTGCCTTGCTCATGCCAGCCTCTCCCACTGAGAAAACTGACCTTCCTCTTATTTCTAACTATTCCCCGTCATACCTTTCCTACTTCCTCAATCCCTGCTATCAGTTTGTGTCCTGTCTTGAATGGATGGTTTTCCCTAGATCGTGCTATGACTACCATCTTCTAGACTTTAAATATCTCTTAGTTCAGTGTTCCATATATTAGATTTTTTGTCCCTCCTTTCCTACCTCACTTGTGACTTCCACAAAAACAAAGATACACTGAGCTATACTTGAATTATGCAATGCACATGTTAAAAAGTCAGCATTGTATTACCAAGCTGTACTGAGGTACCTGCCTCATGACTGATTCATATCCACAGCCCCATCACAAATAGTCAACTTCAACCCCTTATCTAGAGATTCATATTTTTGAGACCTCAGCATTTCTCTTCTTTAAACAATCTGAGTTGAAGTTGGTCAAAGACTTCACAATCTGACTGAAGTTTGAGCTTCCCTGGTGGCTCAGATGGTAAAGAAACTGCCTGCAAAATAGAAGACTCAGGTTCAATCCCTGGGGTCAGGAAGATCCCCTGGAGAAGGACATGGCAACCCACTCCAGTATTCTTGCTTGGAGAATCCCACAGACAGAGGAGTCTATTGGGCTATGGTCCACAGAGTTGCAGAGAAGGCAATGACACCCCACTCCAGTACTCTTGCCTGGAAAATCCCATGGACGGAGGAGCCTGGTAGGCTGCAGTCCGTAGGGTCACGAAGAGTCGGACACAACTGAGCGACTTCACTTTCACTTTTCACTTTCATGCATTGGCGAAGGAAATGGCAACCCACTCCAGTGTTCTTGTCTGGAAAATCCCAGGGACGGGGGAGCCTGGTGGGCTGCCGTCTATGGGGTCGCACAGAGTCGGACACGACTGAAGCGACTTAGCAGCAGTAGCAGCAGCAGCCACAGAGTTGCAAAAGCGCCGGACATGACTGAAGTGACTTAGCACACATGGTGACTTCACCTGATTGTGTGATTTCTTCTTTCACTGTGCTATGCTGTACTTTGTGTCTTGACTCTTTGTGATCCTTTGGACTCTAGCCCACCTGGCTCCTCTGTCCATGGGATTTTTCAGGCAAGAATACTGGAGTGGGTTGCCATTTCCTACTCTAGGGAATCTTCCTGACCCAGATATTGAGCCTACAGATCCTATGACTCCTGCATTGCAGGCAAGTTCTTTACTTGCTGAGCCAATGGAAAATTAAAAGAAGTCCACCCTGGCACTCTGCAGGAAAAATTCAATTGTAGTTGTTTTGTTAATAGATAACATGTGTACATAATATAAAACTCAAAGATTCAAAGAAAGTTGAATAGTTTTTCACCTTTGGCACTTCTCATGCCACCCACTGCTGTTCAGTTTTTCCTAGTCATAGCCACTGTTGATAGTCTCTTTACCATCCTTTCTGATAATGCCTGCATATGTAGTACATGCAAGCACATGTACATATGGTGATTGTGTCTATTGTGCTTGCACATATATAAATCACACACACATGTATACACATATTTTACACAAATGTAAGCATTTGTGTAAATGTATACTAATATACAATTCTAAACTTTTTTTTTTCTTGAAGATCATTCCTTGTCACATATGAAGAGTTATCTCATTCTTTAAGTGACTACACAACATTCCATTTGGACTGTCTCCTAATGATGGATATTTAGAGAGAGTTTCCAATATCTTATGTTACAAACCAAGCTACAATGAGTATTTGTCATATCATAATGTGGTGCTATATATATAAAATGAGTATGTATATGTGAAAGTGCTGGGCCAATGGATCTGTGTATTTATAATTTTGGTAGATATTACATAGTTTCCCTTAGCCGAAGTTGTACCGTATCAGTGCAAATAGAACTCTTGAGGATGTCAGTGTATTCTTAGGATCCCAGCAGGAAATAGATAGATCAATTGGGTAGATAAGTTGTTTACAAAATATGAGCAGGATATAGAGAACTCCCAAGGCATGCTGTAATATCTCAGAGCTAATAAAGGAGTGGGATTATTGCCGGTATACCTGAAAGGGCAAGAGTTGAGCCCACTTACTGATACCAAAGACAGAGAAGAGGACATGTGAGAAGGACCTCCTTAAGTGTCCTGTGATCTTTGGTTCAGGAAGTAGCCAGCCAGAAGCAAACCCTGGGAGAGGAAGTCTGAAGGATGAATATTCAGACCTCACTCTCATCCCTCTTTCTCATGTCTTGCTGTTGATATTCATTGTCTAAACTTGACAGATGGCCAGAGGGAAAATGAGACCCTCTCTCATTTTCTTTAGGTATAGAGCAGGGTGCTCATGCTAGTTGCTTCAGTCCTGTCCAACTCTCTGTGACCCCATGGACCACGGCCCTCCAGGCTCCTCTCCATGGAATTCTCTAGGCAAGAATACTGGAGTGGGTTGCCATTTTCTTCTCCAGTGATAAAGTATGCAGTGAGTGAAGTGAAGTCGCTCAGTCATGTCTGACTCTTTGCAACCCCGTGGACTGCAGCCTACCAGGCTCCTCCATCCATAGGATTTTCCAGGCAAGAGTATTGGACTGGGCTGCCATTTCCTTCTCCGATAGAGCAGGGTTGCTGCTGCTGCTGCTGCTAAGTCGCTTCAGTCGTGTCCGACTCTGTGTGACCCCATAGACGGCAGCCCACCAGGCCCCGCTGTCCCTGGGATTCTCCAGGCAAGAACACTGGATTGGGTTGCCATTTCCTTCTCCAATGCATGAAAGTGAAAAGTGAAAGTGAAGTCACTCAGTCGGGTCCGACTCTTAGCGACCCCACGGACTGCAGCCTACCAGGCTCCTCCGTCCATGGGATTTTCCAGGCAAGAGTACTGGAGTGGGGTGCCATTGCCTTCTCCGATACAGCAGGGTAGAGAATCATAAACAGGAGATATCTAGCTCATTTTACTATCCCATATCTTTACCAAAAAATTGATCGACAGTCCTTTTTTTATCCTATTGTATCTGAGTGGTGAGATATTTTAATGCATTTTTCTAAATATGAGTGGGGTTATGAATATTTTGAAGTGAATAATTTTATTTCTATTTCTGTATCTATTTCTAACCTTCTCCTATGATATATATATATATTGCTATTTTATTTTGAAATGATTTTAAATTTATAGAAAATTTGCAAAAACAGTATGAAAACTAGAGCTCCTGTATTTTTTTACTCATATTTTCAAATGGTTAATATTTTAGCATAGTAGGTTTTCATTCCTTTCCTCCTTCATCCTTTCTCCATGTGTGTGTAAACATTAATTGATAAATATAAGATATGTGTGAATATAAACAAACATATATATATATATATATACACACACATATATATATCACTATGGGCTTCCCTGGTGGTTCACTGGTAAAGAACCCACCTAACAACCAGGAGATTTGAGTTCAAGCCTTGGGTCAGGAAAATTCCCTGGAAAAGGAAAAGGCAACCCGCCCCAGTATCCTTACCTGGGAAATGCTATGGACAGAGAAGCCTGGCAGGCTACAGTTCGTGGGATCTCAAAAGAGTCAGACATGACTTTGCATCTAAAAAACAACAGCAACAATATATCACTATGTTGTTGAATTATTTGAGAATAGGCATTTTCCTACTGAGTCATAATATAAAATCAAGAAATTAACTTAGTTTCATAATAATCATTTAATCTTCAGACTCTATTCAAATTATTCCTGATATCCACACAGTGTCCTGAATTGTATTTGATTGTCATGTCTCTTTAATCAATTTCAAGCTGGACAGTTTCTCTGTCTCCCTGTCTTTCATGACCTGACTTTTTTGAAAGTTATAGGCTAGCTACTCGCAAAAATGTCCCTTAATTTGAATTTGCTGATATTTTCTCATTTTCAGCAGGATTACCTCAAGATGTTACTGTATTTATCTTTTATCATATCAGAAGATATTCAATGTCAATTTGGTTCATTACTGATGATATTCAATTTCTGTACTTGGGTAGCACATTTTATCCAGCCTTGTTCACTGTAAAGTCATTTGATAAGTATTTATGATCATTAATTAATAAACAATTAAGTATCTTGTGGGGAGATACTTTGAGATTTTCACTAAGCCACAGAGCTCTTTTTTCTCATTCATTCATGCACGTATTTTTATCAATCCGGATTTGAGCAGGAAGAACAAAGAACTTATTATAGGGATATCATTAGATGCAGAAATGAGAGCTGATTACACAGTTTTGTGAGTTTTGTTTCTGTGTCTAGAGTTGCACTTGGACTTGCACTGGGCCGGCAGTCATGGAGGGCCAGTGGATATGAAGTGAGGGAAGCAAGGGCTGGAACTAGTGAAGATAGAATGGAGTTCACTTGAGTCTGTCATCACCTCTAAGTTGGATTACGGAGTGTCCTGCAGGAGAGGCCAGTGTCCTTTACTATGGAGCTACACATGCATCTGGCTAGGCATCAGTGGGACTGAGGCCAAAGATCTAGTGGGTGCTCCCACCTAAGAAGACAAGATAAGTAACAATGTAGAGTGGGCTGCAACAGCATCTTGTTCCTCCGACTGACTTTCTAGTCATAAAGGAATACTGCTGCTCGTTTACTTCCATCTTTCAAATCTAGGACAATATCACTTCCAGGTCATGACAACTCAGAACTCTGAGGAAAGGGAATTCTGGGACATGTAGTCACAGATTAGTCAAGTTGATATAAGACAAGTCTACTATAGTGTTTATAGCAGTTTGAATTCCTGAGTTTTCATTTTAATTAAGGGATTACTACTACAGTTATTTATTTAGATGCTCAAATCATTCCATACTTGGCCAGTGGAAGCCTTTCATGCTGACTGTTGTATTTTTTTTGACATTTTCCCAACATTCTTTGGGTATTTAATTACTATTAGATTCAAAAAGATGTTGCAGGATCATCTTACATTTTTCCTGTCATAATCCCAGAATGAATCCTTTCTCCAAAGAGCTTTGGTTCTTTTAGTATAAAATGGCATTTAGAAACCAAGATCTGGAAGACACTTGACCTCTTTATTACTCAGGATCACTGCTTTTAGGTCCTCTCAATAGACAAAGCTAGGAAATATAGGAAAAAAGGAAGGAAGAACAAGACTTCCCTGTTTATTTTCCTATTAGGATGTTAGTCTTATTTTGTATTGAGTCTTGGGAGCTCTTTATGTATTAGGAAACTAACCCTTTGTGATGTGAGATAGTTGAATATCTTTCCCAGAATATCATTTGTGGATAGTATTCTGTTGTGACTGGCCTGTTTTCTTTTCTCTCTCTCCAGGCCAGTTTGGGTTACAGTTTAATTTGGATATGTAGAAATCAAGGTTTTCATTCTAGTGATCATGTAGAAAGCAGACAACACCTAAAATGGTTAAAGGCAGGGGGTGGATATATTCTTAAAAATGCATATGGGGGAGACATTACGACTGCTTTGCTTGTCTGAAGGCAGATCTTTAAGATAGAGATTATAATGTGCAGGAAGACAATTTTTCAAGACTGGTTTTCATGGGGGACAAATTGAAGGTATTTACAGTTCTTTTTATTAATCATTCTGCCAACTGTTTAGAAAGAAGCTGTCCTGGGCCTCTTTCCCTTTATTTGGACCTTGATTTTCCCCCTACACATTTCTTGGTTCATTAATTCATTCTATGCATAGTTCTTTCATTCATTTAAACTCCATTCATTCATTAATGAGTTTCTACAGTGTACATAGAACTGAACAAGCTTTTGGAAGGGTTAGAAAGTGACTGAAACTGTGGCTCATATATTCTAGGCTTACTGTGGTATTGGAAGGGTCAGAATAGTATCACATGAATAGCTAGAAAGTAATAGCCCAACCTCATAAATAAGCATAAAATATCTAAGAGAGACTGAAATCTAAGTTTATATAAAACATTACATGTGTTAATTCAAAAAAGCATTAGATTTATTTGGAATGTTTTAAAGCTTATTTTATATATTTCATGCCAAGGTTGTGACTTTTGTGCCTCAGAATTTAGGTGGGAAAAAGAGACTGATTTAATAATAGTCTGAGAACTTGAGAAATCACTGGAGATTAGATGTGGGATAAATGGAAGCTGTTTTGAACTCAGTTTCTTGTTTGTTTTTAATATCTCCCGATATTTGCTTTCATGGCTTATTCTATATCATTTAAAGATTGTCACTCACCTACCAAGACTCATAGGCTCGCCTCCTGTAGAAAATCTATGTAAAGATGGCTAACAAACACATGAAAAGATGCTCAACATCACTCATTATCAGAGAAATGCAAATCAAAACCACAATGAGGTACCATCTCATGCTGGTCAGAATGGCTGCTATCAAAAAGTCTATAAATAATAAATGCTGGAGAGGGTGTGGAGAAAACGGAACCCTCTTACACTGTTGGTGGGAATGCAAACTAGTACAGCCACTATGGAGAACAGTGTGGAGATTCCTTAAAAACTGGAAATAGAACTGCCATATGACCCAGCAATCTTACTTCTGGGCATATACACCAAGGAAACCAGAATTCAAAGAGACACGTGTACCCCAATGTTCATCACAGCACTGTTTACAACAGCTAGGACGTGGAAGCAACCTAGGTGTCCATCAGCAGATGAATGCATAAGAAAGCCATGGTGCATATACACAATGGAATATTACTCAGCTACTAAAAAGAATGCATTTGAATTAGTTCTAATGAGGTGGATGAAACTGGAGCCTATTATACAGAGTGAAGTAAGTCAGAAAGAAAAACATCAATACAGTATATTAATGCATATATATGGAATTTAGAAAGATGGTAACAATGACCCTATATGCAAGATAGCAAAAGAGACACAGATCCAAAGAACAGATTTTTGGACTTTGTGGGAGAAGGTGAGGGTGGGATGATTTGAGAGAATAGCATTGAAGCAGATATAATATCATATGTGAAAGACATTGCCAGTCCAGGTTTGATGCATGAGACAGGGTGCTCAGGGCTGGTGCACTGGGATGACCCAGAGGGATGGGATGGGGAGGGAGGTGGGAGGAGGGTTCAGGATGGGGAACACATGTACACCCATGGCTGATTCATGTCAATGTATGGCAAAAACCACTACAATATTGTAAAGTAATTAGCCTCCAATTAAAATAAATAAATTAAAAAAAAAGAAAGAAAGTCTATGTAAATACTATCAATATCAGGACAGGGAAGCATGGCATGCTGTAGCCCATGGGGCCTCAAAGAGACATACCTGACTGAGCAACTAAACAACAACAACAGTAGCCAATTATAATAATCATTTTCTTCTTTGCTCCATACTCACTTGTCTTTCTATAATATCATTTATGGGAGACTGTATTTCACTTATGTGTTTTCATATTAGTATCCTCTCCAAGCCTAACTTACTAGAAGATAAGATTATATCTTATTCATCTTTGTTTTTACTGCCATATATGTGCTTAGTCTCTCAGCTGTGTCCAACTCTTTGTGACCCCTGGTGAACTGTAGCCCACCAGGCTCCTCTGTCAATGGAGATTCTCCAGGCAAGAATACTGGAGTGGGTGGCCATGCCCTCCTCTGGGGGATCTTCCCAACCCAGGGATTGAACTCAGGTCTTCCATATTGCAGGTGGACTCTTTACCATCTGAGCAACCAGGGAATATGCCCCACATGGACTGCAGCTACTGCTATGTATCAGTTCAGTTCAGTTTAGTCGCTCAGTCGTGTCCAACTCTTTTCGACCCCATGAATCGCAGCACGCCAGGCCTCCCTGTCCATCACCAACTCCCGGAGTTCACTCAAACTCACGTCCATCGAGTCAGTGATGCCATTCAGCCATCTCATCCTCTGTCGTCCCCTTCTCCTCCTGCCCCCAATCCCTCCCACCATCAGAGTCTTTTCCATGAGTCAACTCTTCGCATGAGGTGGCCAAAGTACTGGAGTTTCAGCTTTAGCATTATTCCTTCCAAAGAAATCCCAGGGCTGATCTCCTGTAGAATGGACTGCTCGGATCTCCTTGCAGTCCAAGGGACTCTCAAGAGTCTTCTCCAACACCACAGTTCAAAAGCATCAATTCTTCGGCTCTCAGCTTTCTTCACAGTCCAAATCTCACATCCATACATGACCACGGGAAAAACCATAGCCTTGACTAGCCGGACCTTTGTTGGCAAAGTACTGTCTCTGCTTTTGAATATGCTGTCTAGGTTGGTCATAACTTTCCTTCCAAGGAGTAAGCGTCTTTTCATTTCATGGCTGTCGTCACCATCTGCAGTGATTTTGGAGCCCAAAAAATAAAGTCTGACACTGTTTCCCCATCTATTTCCCATGAAGTGATGGGACCAGATGCCATGATCTTCGTTTTCTGAATGTTGAGGTTTAAGCCAACTTTTTCACTCTCCTCTTTCACCTTCATCAAGAGGCTTTTTGCCATGTATAGTGCCTGGTAAATAATAAGTGCTCAATAAATGTTTCTAAGATAAATGAACGTATGAGTCTCCCATATGAAATATTATTGGCTTTTTGGTAGTGAAGCGGAGAGCTGTTCCAGTCCAATCATTTAACCCAAATGGATTTTTTTTTTTCTCCCAACTATTAATGCAGTGGCAGGCCTGATCATCCTGGTCTTGTTAATTTGGTTCATTGGTTGGGATGAGAAAGATTGAGAAACGAGTTTTCAGATGCTGTTTTTATGATGTCCGTCAGACATCTCCTGTCCCATGCCACGTGCAGACACATTCTGTTCACCAGCTGCTGATTTCTGTTTGTTCCCATCATGTTGTTTCCTGGGCCAATGGTGATGCTGCTGCTACTGGCCTCTTTTCTGCAAGTGTCCCCTAATCACATCACACAGATGTGAAATGTGTTACCTATACTCTTTTTTGTCCTCCTCTGTGTTTTTTTCCTCTAAGAAATAATAGGGAAATGCTTGCCAATGAATGATTTGCAAATTTTCACAGTCCTCGTAGTTTAACCTTAGTCCCTCCCCTAAGGAGATTAGGTACTTCTCAGACATACCAACAAAATTTGGAATTCTAGCTGGTGCTCAGAGCAGATCAAAAAAGTACTCTGGGGATTTAAATTTCCATAAATTTGAGTATTGGTGTCAAAAGGTTTTGACTGTAAGCCTGTAAAAATGAATGCAGTACAGTTAAGTCATTGTTGCAGCTACTAAATTCATATTTTAATTTGCTGATAAGGAAAGGCAAAAAATAGTATGAAACTTAGACATTTCATGTGTCATGTTAGTTATACCTTGACTTATAGGAGATGGTCCCATGAGATTGTCATTATGTGAATTATCTCCCCTTGCATTATTGAGAGTCCTGTCCCCCAAAGTCTACCTATAATTTCTACTATCTAGACCAGTTTAAACTTGAGTAGTCATGGCTTCTGCCAACATATATAGACTATCAACCTGATATGCCTTTCAAACTGTGAAAAAAAAGACATTTGGGGATTTCTCATGGAAATACTAATAAAGTCTGAGAGGGGGAGGAGAAAGACATTTGGATTCATATTTCCTTCCTATTTTAAGGTTAGATTGCTGTTGGCATCTATCAGTTCTCTGACCACATATTCATCCAATTTTCAATTTATTACTTTTACCAAGAACTCAGCAGTTGGTAGACACTGAGGCTTTGCAGAGGCAGGAAAGGGTACTGACCTTAAATAGCTCTAGACTCAATGAAGGAACATACATGCAAATCAGCTTTTGATTGTCCTCCACAGAGATAATATTTTGAATGTTCTCTACAGAGTGAGCTTGTGGGAACAAGAGTGGGCAGCTTCTTTCCCTTAAGAGACATCCTGAAGAAGACAAATTCTAGATTAAGTGTCAAAATGTATTAGTAAGGCAGAGAACAGGTCTTAGATGTGTATGGATGGCTCAACAATTACAGATCTTGTGTGACTGTAGGCTAGAAAGCATAACAATAACTGGCATCTATTAAACATTTGATATTAGACCTGTTATTATCTTATAATAATAAGATAATTATTATCAAAACATCTCTGGCTGATTATCATCACATTGGACACATACACTCATGAGGTGTAAGAGAGAAGCAGGTATCATATCATGAAGAGTTTTGTGGACCAAACCAAGAATCTTGGCTTCAGTCCTGAAAGTGATAAAGTACCTCTAAAGGGATTTAATCCAGGAAATGCATGATCAGATTTGCATTTACAAAGATGTCTCTGGCTACAGGGTTCAGAAAAGCTAAAATCATAGGCAAGGAGGGCTGCTGTTGAATTGATCCAGTGGAGACATGACAGATGAGTTTAAACAGCTCATTAATAGCAGATGAGCCACACCAAAAAATCATCTGTTTTCATAATCATCTTGATCCTACTTCCTTTTCAGGTCTTTGGTATCAGCTGCTTTTTCTAATTTCAAGCCGTTCCATCCAGTTTTTAGTTGATTTTATTCCAACTTGCTAAACAGCTCTTGCTTTTGAAGCCTTGGACTGAATTTCCTGTTAATTTGGCATTGCCAAACGAGCAGTTGTTTTTTTGATAACTTAATATTCACCTCACTTAAGTGACCTAACATTTGTGATCTGAGTTGCCTTGATGCCTTTTACTTTAAATTGTATACTGATAATAGATTTGGAGAGTGTGCTTGCATAATCCTTCTCTTGTAAAAATATGTATGTAATTACACCTAGAGCTTGTAGAACAAAGTATCAATTTTTTTTTTTCCCCAAGAGAATGATCATAAACTGCCAGTTTGAAGATGGGAAATAAAGGAAGTTATCATGCAGCAGAGTTGACTAAGAGTGAAATCTAGAAATCTAAGCCTGTGGAAGGAAGTTGGCCGTAGCTGGGTAAGTTAGACTCAGTCTGGAGAGTTAGGGAGTTCTGTAAAGAAAATGGTGGCTGTGACTGTTCAAGCAAGCAATAAATCCAACCCATGAATTCCGTAAGGGTTGAAAGTTCAGAAAGACTTTGGAGGATCAAAGAATAAGTTAGGGTAGCTGCCAGAAGCAGAAGACCTAAAAATATGAAGTGGTTTGTTTTATTTCCTCTTTTATGTTGCCTCTTAGGTATGAATTGCTCAGAGCCAACTGCTGTGTGCTATGGCCGGAGGATAAGAGTCTGTTCTTAGTGTAGTGTGATCCTCATCACATGAATTCTTGAGCTGAAAGACAACTGAGCCTCTAGATTCTAATTGCAGGACCACGATGAGTGGTCTATTCTGAAAGTGCATGTCAAAACTGGACAGCCCAAATAATGTACTGCAACTTTTAAAGACTTTTGTATAGAGCTTTGTAGATTGCAAAACTCCATTCATATATATGTATTACACCTATGAAAGTTAATTATTATTATTTTTAAGTCTACTTTTTATTACTGTCAGTTCCTGGTATTTTATCATTTATGCATTTGTTGGTCAGTCACACAGATCAAACCTGTGTCCCCTGCAGTGGAAGTGTGGAGCCTTAACCGCCAGACCACCAAGAAAGTCCCTTATTTTTATTATTAATGACACTATATTAAAGCTCAACATTCAGAAAATGAAGATCATGGCATCCGGTCCCATCACTTCATGGGAAATAGATGGGGAAACAGTGGGAACAGTGTCAGACTTTATTTTTCTGGGCTCCAAAATCACTACAGATGGTGACTGCAGCCATGAAATTAAAAGATGCTTACTCCTTGGAAGGAAAGTTATGACCAACCTAGATAGCATATTCAAAAGCAGAGACAGTACTTTGCCAACAAAGGTCCAGCTAGTCAAGGCTATGGTTTTTCCCATGGTCATGTATGGATGTGAGAGTTGGACTGTGAAGAAGGCTGAGCGCCGAAGAATTGATGCTTTTGAACTGTGGTGTTGGAGAAGGCTCTTGAGAGTCCCTTGGACTGCAAAGAGATCCAACCAGTCCATTCTGAAGGAGATCAGCCCTGGGATTTCTTTGGAAGGAATGATGCTAAAGCTGAAACTCCAGTACTTTGGCCACCTCATGCGAAGAGTTGACTCATTGGAAAAGACCCTGATGCTGGGAGGGATTAGGGGCAGGAGGAGAAGGGGACAACAGAGGATGAGATGGCTGGATGGCATCACTGACTCGATGGACATGAGTCTGAGTGAACTCCGGGAGTTGGTGATGGACAGGGAGGCCTGGCGTGCTGCGATTCATGGGGTCACAAGGAGTCAGACACGACTGAGCAACTGATCTGATCTGATATTATTCTACGGACTTGGACTCAAATCGTCTGATCCAAAATCCTGTCTTTGAAAAACACTATGTCCACAATGTTAGGAATGGCGACTGAATCACTGAAACGATGGTTTGAGAGTACATTCCCTCTGACTCTGTTTCTTCCTTACAGATTTAGAATTGTTCTGTCTCCTATGGAAGAACCATCTCAAGCACTAACTACTATATTCTCCCTAATACATTTCAAGTCAGAAGTGATTTTTCTCTTCTTGGGCCTTCCATAGCACACTTGTTTTTAATCTTTCTATGACAGTTATCTTACCTCACCATGTGTCATTGCTTTTGCATAATACATCTATCCATAAATGCTCCCCTTTTCCTCTCACCCCAGACTCAATAACATACTTCATACCATGAACATACACCATGTGTCTTCCGTAGATATGTGTTTCAGAAGATTCTACCTGTGTTTGACTCTTCTAGATTTGAATTTGGGCTCAGTGTTGAAATTGTGAATAAAATATTCAAAAGAATAAAAGGAAAAGTGCAAAAATTTATTTACCAATAAGGAAAAAGAGATGTATTGATAAACAAAGTTTACCTTTGTCTTTTCCAGTCCCATATCGGAAAATGTGGCACTTGCCTTTCAATATTTTACTAAAATTATTTTTTCAATTTATTTGGGTGCATAGAGCCTTAGTTGTGTCATGCAGGATCTTTTAGTTGTGGCATACAAGATCCTTAGTTGCAGCATGTAGGATCTAGTTCCCTGATCAGGGATCAAGCCCAGGCCCACCTAATTGGGAGCACTAGACCACTGGGGAAGCTCCATCTTTCACTATTTTATATGCTTACATGACACCAGCTCATGCAGAATCATTTTGTTTGAAATAAATTCTTCTGACATTGAATAATATTGTTACCTCCTTTAGTTTGGTAAAGGAGTCAAGGGAGATAGCTATGGAAAGAGAGACTAAGATACTGGTTAGTGACAGATGAGAGAGAGAGATCCTGTTAAAGAATTTTATCTAAAGAATTATCGGAGGAACTAACGCTGGAAAGGAAGCCTGAACATGGCAGGAGAATAGCAAGACCTAAAAACTTGGTAGAGTCTTTGGATATGATCTGCCCATCTGGCAAACCTGTGCCATATATTGAAAATGATCAAATTGGCCAAAATTGGGTGAAAAACAGTGAATTGTCACCTCTTACTGCAGGTAAAGTCATATGAATTGATCCTCTAAAAGTCAGGTGGGAATTTGTCTTCTCTGTGATGGATTTGGGTTGTTTTTGTTACTGTTGTTGTTCAGTCGCTCAGCTGTGTCTGACTCTTTGTGACTCCATGGACGGCAGCAGCATAGACTTCCCTGTCCTTCACCATCTCCTGGAGCTTGGTCAAACTCATGTCCATCAAGGAGGTGATGCCAGCCAACCATGTTATCCTCTGTCGTCCCCTTCTCCTCCTGCCCTCAATCTTTCCCAGCATCAGGGTCTTTTCAAGTGAGTCAGTTCTTTGCATCAGGTGGTCAAAGTATTCGAGTTCCAGCTTCAGCATCAGTTCTTCCAATGAATATTCAGAATTGATTTCCTTTAGGATTGACTGGTTGGATCTCCTTGCAGTCCAAGGGACTCTCAAGAGTCTTCTCCAACACCACAGTTAAAAAACATAATTCTTCAGTGCTTAGCCTTCTTTATGGTCCAACTCTCACATCCATACTTGACTACTGGAAAAATCATAGCTTTGACTATATGGACCTTTGTTGGCAGAGTGATGTTTGTGCTTTTCAATATGCTGTCTAGGTTTGTTATTGCTTTTCTTCCAAGAAGCAAGTGTCTTTTAGTTTCATGGTTCAGTCATCATCTACAGTGATTTTGGAGTCCAAGAAAATAAAATCTGTCACTGTTTCCATTGTTTCCCCATCTATTTGCCATGAAGTGATGGGACCAGATGCCATGATCTTAGTTTTTTGAATATTAAGTTTTAAGCCAGCTTTTTCACTCTCCTCTTTCATCCTCATCAACAGGTTCTTTAGTTCCTCTTCACTTTCTGCCATAAGGGTGGTGTCATCTGCATATCTGAAGTTATTGATATTTCTCCCAGCAGTCTTGATTCCAGCTTGTGCTTCATGGAGCCCAGTATTTCACATAATGTTCTCTGTGTTTAAGTTAAATAAGCAGGGTGACAATATACAGCCTTGCCATAATCCTTTCCCAAATTGGAACCAATATGTTTTCCATATCTGGTTCTAAATGTTGCTTCTTGAACTGTACACAGGTTTCTCAGGAGGCAGGTGAGATGGTCTGGTATTCTCTTCTCTTTAAGAATTTTCCACAGTCTGTTGTGATCCACACAAAGGCTTTAGTGTAGTCAATGAGGCAGAAGTAGATGTTTTTCTGAAATTCTCTTGCTTTCTCTATGATCCAACAGATGTTGGCTGTTTGATCTCTGGTTCCTCTGCCTTTTCTAAATCCATCTTGAACATCCGGAAGTTCTCAGTTCACATACTGTTGAAGCCTAGCTTGGAAAATTTTGAGCATTCCTTTGTAGCATGTGAGATGAGTGCAGTTGTGCAGTAGTTTGAACATTCTTTGGCATGGCCTTCCTTTAGGATTGGGATGAAAACTGACCTTTTCCAGTCCTGTGGCCACTGCTGAGTTTTCCAGATTTCTGGCATGCTGAATGGAATACCTTCATAGCATCATCTTTTAGGATATGAAATAGCTCAGCTGGAGGGCCATCACCTCCATTAGCTTTGTTGGTAGTGATGCTTCCTAAGGCCCACTTGACGTCATACTCCTGGATATCTGGCTCTAATTGAGTGATAACACTTTCATGGTTATATGGGTGATGAAGAACTTTTTTGTATAATTCTTCAGTGTATTCTTGCCACCTCATCTTAATATCTTCTGCTTCTGTTAGGTCCATACTCTTTTTGTTCTTTATTGTACCCATCTTTGCATGAAATGTTCCCTTGGTATCTCTAATTTTCTTGAAGAGATCTCTAGTCTTTCCCATTCTATTGTTTTCCTCTGTTTCTTTGCATTGATCGCTGAGGAAGGTTTTCTTATCTCTCCTTGCTATTCTTTGGAACTCTGCATTCAGATGGCTATATCTTTCCTTTTCTCCTTTGCCTTTTGCTTCTCTTTTCTCAGCTATTTTTAAGGCCTCCTCAGTCAACCATTTTGCCTTTTTGCATTTCCTTTTCTTGGGGATGGTTTTGGTTACCACATCCTGTACAATGTCACGAGCCTCTGTCCATATTTCTACAGGCACTCTGTCTGTCAGATCTAATCCATGTGTCACTTCCACTGTATAATCATAAGAAATTTGATTTATGTCATACCTGAATGGCCTAGTGGTTTTATTTACTGTCTTCAATTTCAGTCTGAATTTGGCAATAAGGAGTTCATGATCTGAGCCACAGTCAGCTCCTAGTCTTGTTTTTGCTGACTTTATAGAGCTTCTCCATCTTTGGCTGCAAAGAATATAATCAATCTTATTTCGGTATTGAGCATCTGATGATTTCCATGTGCAGAGCTGTCTCTTGTGTTGGAAGAGAGTGTTTGCTATGACCAGTCATTCTAGTCCTTAGCAATAATTCTCAAAGTGTGGTATCAGAAATTCTCAGGTATCACATTGGATCTACTGAATCAAAAGTTCTGGGAATGGGCCCAACAAACTGTTTACTAAACCCTCAGTTGTGACTCTTATGTTCATCATGTTTTAAAATGACTGAATGAGAAGAAAGAGAGTTAGAAATAAAGATTGGGAAAGGTGATAAGTTAGCTAGAGGAAAATTCTTTCATGGAGAAAGGATTGAAATTAGAATGATTTTTTTTCCAAGCAGGAGAGCACTTAAAAGTTTTGGATAATTCGATGATCAGGAAACCAGAGTTTAATGCTTCTGTATACTGCCTAACCCTGTTTCTATTGCTAGAAATTTTGAGGTCTCTGGTTGAAACCAATGTGGAAAATTGGAACCAATATGGAGTTTCTTATCTTATGGCCGTTGTGGTGTGGTGGTAGACCAGCATTTCATCTTGCTTCCCTTCTAAACCCTGGCCATTGATTTCATTAAAACCTAAATTTGGATGAGATAGTTTCTCATAAAATAAAATATGTATGTGAATATAAAATACATCCTTATGGTGTTAACTTCTCATGGATGAGAAGTTTCCACCCATGGGTGATAAGGTTGTGTTGGAGAAGTATCCTGCCTTGGGTACTGGGGAAAAGCAGGAGGTGGAAAGAGAAGTCTTGACCTCTTGCCTCATTTGGAAATCAAACAGCAGCCACAAAAACGTTGGAAACTTTTAAAAAGCTTACATTGATGGGTGTCAAGCAGAACTGCATAGGTTCAGAAATATATGTATTTGAGAAGCAGAAAGTAATGGCAACAGAAACTCTTCTGCCCCCGCCCACCTTTCCTGTCAGCTGCTCAGTCATTTCCGAGGGGTTTGAAGTTTCTGTACAAGGATCTTGCTAATGACTGTAATTCATCATAGGAGGTGTTTAGCTTTGAAGATGAAATATAACTATATATTTTTCAGATTGATAGTGAGGGCTTGTTTATTGATTATACTCTTAGGGGGAAAAATGAAAAGAAATGTGACAAAGAAAAATGCATTTTTCAAGGTCCATCATAATAGCTAAAGTAACTTGACATGTAAAACATTAGAAACATTCTACATGTAACTTTACCTAAATGATAAAAAAAAATTACTGATTCTAACTTTTTAAAACCCTTTTGAGAAGACCTAAAGACATAAATGCCAAAAGTAAGTAACAATAACTAAGTCAATATCAAGGACACGAATTAGTGTTCTGATCATTTTCTGTTCAGTTGCTCAGTCGTGTCTGACTCTTTGTCACTCCCTGGACTCTAGGCCAGGCTTCTCTGTCTTTCACCATCTCCCAGAGGTTGCTCAAACTCATGTCCATTGAGTCAGTGATGCCTTCCAACCATCTCGTCTCATGTATTTGCTATTACTGCACATTAGTTTTGCCTCTTAGTTTCCTAATGACTGTGGCAAAAAGAGAAATATGGGAAGATTCAAATTCCTTAATAAAGAACTGGTTTTAAGGAAAAAACTTATCATTTTGGATTTTATGTCGGAGGTACAGAGTAATGCAATGAATACTTCTCTCTGTAGTCATTTTAAAATAAATATAGAAGTGATTGTCCTGTGACTTTTTAAAGTAAGGGGATTAAATGAATACAAGAGCATTTAAGGGTATAATTTATGGAAGGTGAATTTTTATGAGAAATTAAGCCAATGAACTTCACATATGTAGGCTTCTTATGAATAATATATGTTAAAAGATAAGAAATCTCCTCCTTAGAAAGCTTAAAACTTACGTGTTATCAGTCAAAATCATTGTAACGTCTTACGTTCTATTATCTTGTGATACTGGCTTATTATAGTTCCATACACTTTGAAGACTAGAAGACCAATTATTAGGTAGAATTGTCATTATGTTAAGGAGAAGCCGAAGCAGTATTCTCACCTAGAAGGAAATCATTCTTAAGTAAGAGTAAACTAAAGGGATAGTACAAACTTTCCTCAGGAAAGCGTCTTTAGATTTTTCTATAGCACTTTAAAAAATGCTTTAAGCATGGAGAATGGCAGAGAAAACTTTGACCAGAATAATTTTCCAAGAAGTGCCTCACTAGAAAAATCAAGGGTTTATTTTCACATAAATGACACTAAGCAATAATCAAAAGATTAGTCTCATTCACTTGGGACAGTAAGATGAACTGGATAGATATGAGGACTTTCAGAGAAATCTGAATCATAGGTTAAACTAAGCCATCTAACTCTCATTTCTCTTGATAGTCCATTAGGAATCTCATTTTCTCCAAATAAGAGTAGTTTCCCCACAGATGACTTTTTTCCTCCCATACTCATTGAAAATCATTCACTCTTAGAAATTTAAAGAATTTAAAGAATTGTCAGCAGAATTAACTTTTAATTAATTGTAACTTTATTTTTTGAAGCTAACTGAAATTTGTCCTGACGATTGGAATGTTCACATTTAATTTGCCAAACAAAAGTTTAAAAATATATTGTTAGAAATGCTGCAGGCTTTGTAAAGTGACTTTCCACTGGCTGGATGTTAGAGCAGGACCAAATGTTTATTAATTTTCTCTGCCACAGAGCTAATAGAACTGTTCTTTTAATTCAACAAACAGAAGCCTGTGTTCTTTGGATGGTTATTTTATTTCCCATGGAGTCTGCATGCTGTTGGCTGACAATCACAATGGCTATGTATTTATTTGGCTCTAGATGTCTCTAACGAAAATTTTAAAAGCAATCTTTTAATTTTTTTTGCAATGTTTCTGAAAAGATAGATTCAAAAACTATTAACAAAGTTTTTGGAAATGATTTTTTCCTGGGATACATTTTGTGTGTGTAGAACTGCTAAAATCATAAGGTAAAGACTGATTTGGTCAATAGCTAAAGAATGTAAGATAGGCCACGTATTCTTCCAGTTGTGTTTAAGGCTCCTCTTTGAATCAGTCATTGTCTTCTTTAATGTATAATACTTTTTTAAAATAGAAAATAATTAACCAGTCTCCTGTACCCCCCTCCACCCCACCCCCTTTCCAAACACAGTCCATGGTTACTGCCTTATTCAGGATGATGAGTAGTTAATAGCAAACTGCTATGATAGGATGGAGGTAGGGAGTGTGCAGTCAGGTACCTGGACTCTGGGGCATGGCCCTCTCAGAGAGGTTCATGTATCCTCTCTGCACTTTCAGCCATGTGATCCGGAGTACATTACTTCATCTCTCCATGGCTTATTATCTATGAAGTGAGCATAAAGATAATTGTGACTCCTCCACAGGAGTGATATAAACATTAGATTATTTTACTTCACAGAAAAGCACCAGAACTGTGCCTAACCAGTAGTTAATGTATCCCATGAGTTGAGGGTGTTCTTCTTGCCCTCAAGCAGCTTCTCTCCTGATACATTTCCATCCAGCTGCTTATATTTGCATGAAATTCACCTGTTTTTGTTAGGAATTCAGTATTACTTTATTTCTTTGTTCTTAATAACAGCTTGAGATACCATAAAATTCACATGCCATAAAATTCACTCTTTTAAAGTGTATAATTCAGTGATTTTTAGTATAATCATAGAATTGTGCAACCATCAACACCATATAACCATGGAATATTTTCTCTCAATGAAATTTTAGCCACATAATATTACAGACTATAAATATGTTAAATCTTAGCACAGAAGGCTAACCAGTTTTCCAAATGAGTATAGCAAATGATATGTCCACCAGATATGAGAATTCCAATAGCTTCACAACCTTGCCTTCATCTGGTATTGTCAGTCTTTTTAATTTTAGCCACTCTGGTAGGAATGTCTTTCACTGTGGTTTTAATAAAAACTTCTTGATTATAGCTACAATGAAGCATTCCTACCAGCAATAAATGAGGGTTTGTGGAAAGAAGTTTTAAATACTCATCTTGTTTCATGCCTCTTCAGGGGCTACAATTACACTGTGTGTGTGTGTGTGTATGTGTGTGTGTGAGAGCGCTCTCAGTCACTCAGTGGTGTCTGACTCTTTACGAACCCATGGACAGGTACCCTGCCTGGCTGCTCCGTCCTTGGAATTTTTCAGGCAAGAATACTGGAGCGGGTAGCCATTTCCTATTCCAGGGGATCTTCCCAACCCAGGGATCAAACCCACGTCTCTTCTCTTTGTGTCTCCTGCATTAGCAGGCAGATTCTTTACCACCATGCCACCTGGGAAGCCCATAACAAATTTCAGTACTACTTTAAAGGATCATTTAAATCGAAGTGTCCTCAAGTTCTTCACATCTTAAATTCTTCTGTTTGCTTTTTATCATTTTTTTGTTTCTAATTTTAAACTATTAGCTTTCATGTCTTGCTTCTGGTATTAATTGCTCAGCCTGCAACTTTCTGATTTCAATCTGCTACAAGCCAATAAAGTGGATTATCAATCCAACTATAATTTGAAACGAGTACTCTGACTCAGAGTAAGAATCTGAGTGCTCTGGCTGTGTGCAAAGCAAATTCTCTTGATTGCATTCTGTACTTCGTAGCGTCAGGTGAGCGTATTCTCTTCGGTTCTGTCTTGTCACAACAAAGATTTGGAGCAACTGACAGTAAAGCCCTTGGCACAACACAGCTCTCGGGTCTTGGACAAACCCTGTTATAGCTCTTAGACAAATCAGTGTTATAGCGAGCTAGCGAGCGCGCTTTGGCTCCTTCTTTTATATGTTTTTTCCTCCCCATGGGCCTACCCTATGCAAATTGGACTTAGCCAGGAGTGCTGTTTGTTCTACCTGAGGTCTTCACTCTGGTCCTCAGACCTTCCTTTGTTCTATTTTCGGGGGCCACCGCCATTTTGGACACCTTTTCCCTATTGATCTATTTTGCTTTCCAGGGAACTCTTTTACTTTTAAGGTGAAGGTATTAGGTAAAGTTGCCTTGGAAAAAGTGAGATGTTACACTATTAAATTGAATTTTGTTTTGACCTCAATATTTATTGTGCTTATAGAAAATCTGGCTGAAGAGTAAAAAAAAGAGATAGTGGAGGCCGTGAGAAACTGTAGCCACATTTGTTGCAGGAGTGCAGGAGTGAATGAGACAACTTGCAAATTTGTGAAGTTAAATATTACCCTGACTACATTTCAAAATATTCTGGCCTAGACTCACTACCTATTGTTCTGCTTCATGCAAATAGAACTGATGGCTGGGGTCACTACAGCAGTTCTCAGATTTTGCTCCTAGAACCAGCCCCAAAACAGTGTTTAGAAATGCAAATTCTCTGCCCTACCCTAGACCTATTTTGATTGCGAACCTGGGGGTGGGGTGAGGGAGGCTGTCCTCACAGTGTAACAATCCGTCCATGTGATTCTCATGTGGGCTAAAGTGTGAGAGGATGGATTTAGGAGACCCTTATTAGATTCACCTGGGGCATTCCCTGCCCCAGAAATTACATTATTTTAAGGTAAAATCAGAAACAAAGTCAGAACACCAATGTGATTTCAATGTAAATAAGGGTTGAAGCCTATTTCTCTTGGCGGTGCTTTCAAGCACAAATTCATTTAAAAGCTGAGATCCAGAGTAGCTCCCTTTTAGTTTCTGTGGTTCCTGAACTCCTCTCTAATTGTTTACTGCTTACTTCAGCTTGGAAGGCCTTTGTAAAAATGCAAAGGTAGTCTGTGAGAGATGACACGGGAATTAATATAGATAGATACATTGTCTCCTACTAAGTACTTATGTAGCAGTGCTTCTCAAAAATCGGCCCACTTGGTAACAGCTGGAAGACTCCTTTAACCAAAGGTTGTTAGGCCCAGCTAGCTCCACAGTTTCTGATTCTGGAGGTCAGCAGATGGGGCTCAGTAATTTGCATTTCTAACAAGTTGCAAGTGAGCTGGCAATGCCAGAGCTTCAAGGAAAGGTGGCTCCTGGGGAGAGAGTTTCCTGAATGAGGTTTTCGCTGGTTGGAGAAGGAAAAAAAATCAGGCTTCTCTTCCCCAAGTAGGAGACCTGAGTAACAAGGAAGTTGTCTCCCCTGCTGCAGCGGGTAAAGATACAGAAGGGCTAGTGAATCTAAATTCAAGTGATTAGTATTAGAATAATTTAAGTGATAAGATTAATTTCTGGTTTCCAAGTTTTTAGCAAGTGTTTTCCAAAATTTAAGGTGAACCAAAATGGTAGCTTGTTGTTGTCAAGATGTTGGTATGATGCTTGTTAAAAATGCAGACACTTAGGCCTCATCTTTGCAACTTCTACTAAGGAAATCTCTGCTGAAGCTTTTCCAGAAATAAGCGGTCCAGGTAAGTTTGTCGCAAATGGCCCTTTTTACTTATTTATTTGTACTCTTTATTTAGGGGAACTGAGGGCCTGTATTATTATATATCATCATTTTATTGAACATTTCTGGAGATTTAACTGGAAAATAGAAACATTTTTCTAAGAGTAGTTTAATTATACTTTGGCTCTCTTCCCTTTCTAGCTGGGGGTGGGGGGGTCTTTATTTGAAATTTGTTCCGTTTACTACTTAAAAATAATCTGAAAAGCAAATTCGTATATATTGAACATTTTTATATGATAAGAACTGTGGTATGTGCTCAGTTGTGTCTGACTCTTTGCGACCCCATGGATTGCAACCCACCAGGCTCCTTCTGTCCATGGGATTTTCCAGGCAAGAATATTTGAGTGGGTTGCCATTTTCCACTCCAGGGGATCTTCCCAACCCAGGTATGGAACCCACATCTTCTGCTTGCTCTACATTGGCAGGAGGATTCTTTACCACTGTGCCACCTGGGAAGCGATAAAATTTTGTAAAGTCCATATCAATTCTGGAGAGATGAGAGATCCTTCTATAGGTCCACTATTCCCAACTGTAGAAATCAATTCAAATAACAAGGAGCACGTGGTGAAAGTATTTACAAGGAGCTTCATTCTAACAAATTCCAGTAACTATTCAGCTTTCCATGTGATGATAGCTACCATATTCCTGCCATACTGATGGAAATCTCTACAGATAGGGGTGTTGTCAACAGACTATTGTGATTTGAAAACATACAGAGCTTTGAAAAAAAAAATTGTCAGAGATTGTTGCTAGGTTTTTATTTTCTTATTCATTTTGTAAACTGCAGTTTAGGGCCTAGTGTACTAACAGGATAGTAACATGCTTATAATGAACATCAAATCTTCTTGCACAGGAAAAAAGCTTGCTTTCCTAGCTGCCCTCAATAGTTACCTGCAGTTTCTCTGAGGGTTATGAACAGGGAATGATCCCTCAAGAGATGTAGCCGGCATATTTAAATCTTTAAGCAAATTATAAAGTCATGATAAAAATCTGTTCACTGGGTAGGTAAGGAGGAGGGTTGTATTTCTTCCAAGAACATTTAACTTTTTTTTTTTTTTAATTAAAAAAATTTTTTTTTTGGCTTCAGTGGGTCTTTGTTGCTCCGTGCAGGCTTTCTCTAGTTGCATTGAGTGGGGCCTATTCTTCATTGTGGTGTGAGGGCTTCTCACTACAGTGTCCTCTCTTGTGGAGCACCAACGGTAGGGCACAGTAGTTGTGGTGTGTGAGTTTAGTTGCCCTGTGGCCTATGGGATCTTCCTGGTCCATGGATCCAACCCTTGTCCCTGGATTGGCGGGTGGATTCTTAACTACTGGACGACCCCGGAAGTCCCAACAACCTTTTAAAAGCAAGTTTAGTGGATGAATCATTGTAGCAAAATACTGCCACAAAAAGGGGAAACTGTTCTCTCTAGAAATCTAATGATGTCCATCAAGAAACCATGAAAAGTATCAACTGAGGACATTAAAAAAGAAGATGAAGGAACATTTGATGTTTTAAGGAAATGTATACCTATTGTTGGGCTTCCCAAGTGTGTGCTAGTAGTAAAGAACCTACCTGCCAATGCTGGAGACATAAGGAATGTGGGTTCGACCCCTAGGTTCAGGAAGATTTCCTGGAGGAGGGCATGGCAACCCACTCCAGTATTCTTGCCTGGAGAATTCATGGATAGAGGAGCCTGGCGGGCTACAGTCCATGGGGTTGCAAAAATCGGATATGACTGAAGCCAATTAGCACACACACATACCTATTGTTAAACTTAGAATTTTAACCTGTATATTATGTTTCACTAACAATTATTGATAATACTTACAGAGTGACCCATTTTGTTGACTGCTCTGGGGATTTTCCTTAGAAAACTTTCCCTCATTCACTTAGTCTGTATTTTAATTGTGTTAAAAGTTGTGAAACTGAAATGGGCATGTGGGTGGTTGCCTCAAAGGGACACGGCTTTGAGGTCACTGCCTTACACCACTCATCAGTTTGAACTGGGCTGATGCACATATTGTCTGGCATTGGGCATTTATTTCCCCCCACCCCCCGTGAGGAAACAGTCACTTTTACCCAGACATTGAACCTTCTCTTCATCTTTGGTTCCTGTATTCGGCAGAGAGACAGCATGGGAACAGAAGTAGCTGCCTATCAGAGAAAGTTGCCAAGTTTTGGGTCCCTAGGGAAATGTCTTGAGTAGAACAGAATTATTTCCTAATGTTGATGCTGTAAAACAGTTAGTATTCTGCTCAGGCTGATAGGCAGTTCCCATATTCACACCGTACTAGGTGTTATACTATAGAAGGCACAAAAATTGCTTCAAACAGTATGTTTTCCTTTCTAGCATTTAGGAGAAACTAAATGTGGGGAGATGTGAATGTGCCTCTGGATTCACTTGTGTTCTCTAGGAGAGGGTTATTTGTTAAGATCATGGAGTTAACTTCTGTGAATGGTATCTTATAAAATAAAAGAATATTACTACCTCTTGTTCGGTTACTGTTACCCTCTTTCAGCAATAATATACTTCTGATCTTGGTGTAAATGTCATATTGTGTGAATATGCAAACACCACATCCGCCTACATATGTTCTGTTGCTTAGTAATTCTTGGCACTGGAGCACTGCGAATTCTGTGCTTAATAAATGAGATACCCATCAGAATGAAAAATGAACTATGTTGGTCTCTTGAATAAGATATCATTATTTCAGGGTTTAGTTGTGAAAAAGCAGACTGCATTCTTGTCTGTGGTAGTCTAGAAGTTTAGAAGGGAATTGAATTTAGGAATAACATTTGTTTACTTGTTCACTAAATAAGGCTGGTACTGCCTAATATTTTTCCCTCGACATGGTCCAGTATTTCAAAGCATTTATTTAAAGATAGATTCTAGATACCTAGATAAGGATTTGTTTGAAAAAATTTTACTCAAGAATCTGTAAAGATCTCCTTTTATAGGAAAACAAAAACCTATATTCAAGAGTGACTCTTGGAATTATGCCTTGAAAAGCAAATGAATTTTTTTCATCTAGTATAATTACTACCATCACCCTTTTCAACTCTGAGCTCATATCCCTTTTTGTAATGTCCATTCATAAATCTGAGTTTTTGTTAATGCAAGTTTGTGTGCCAGACTCACAGTGAGGCCAAACAAACTGAAGGGTTTTGGCAAAGCGTTTTAAAAGGTGAGGCGGGGGGAGAGTCACAGGGTACAGGATCAAATCCTGCTCAGTTCTCTGATTGGCTAATGAGGGAACAGGACAATGTCACAGGGGTTAATTATATCAGTTCTTAGGCTTGCAGGAGGCCTGAGGCTAGATGTTCTTGATCATCAAGTAGTTAATATCTTCCATTTGGTGTGTGTATGGGGGAGGGAGTTTCACATCTGCAAAACAATTCAGGAAATTTGCATCAAATACTATTGTCTGGGTACTTCTGTGCCAAGTCACTCATTCATGGCCCACTCTTTGCAACCCCATGGACCCCACCAGGTTCCTCTGTCCATGGGATTTCCCAGACAAGAACACTGGAGCAGGTTGCCATTTCCTTCACCAGGGGATCTTCCTGACCCAGGAATTGAATCCGAGTCTCTTGCATTGGCAGCTGGATTCTTAACCACTAAGCCACCTGGGAAGCCCAAAAGCTAAAGTAGAAGATATGGGGGAAGGCCACATAGGGTCCTGCTTGGTTACATTTTGAGGTTTTCCTTAGGGATCCGTCCATTTCAGCTTCAAACATTGAATTAAAAGATACATATCTATTAACACAATTTAAACTCTGAATTTGAGAGATACAGTCTCTCTGCCCTAAATAATAAAAATGCTTTTTCACCAATGGGGGGTTTTGAATCTACCAAACAGGATACCGGATGTCATACTCTATTCATATGCCATTGCTTCACTCCTAGATGCTCAATTTATCAGTTGCTCATTTTATCACTACTGTTTTCTCAGTTTTCTTACCTTGTGCTAAAAACTGGGGGTACAAAACAAAACAAAACAATTCACTCTTCTCATTTAGGAACTCATGCTTCTCTGGGAAAGACAGATGTGTACTTTGATGTTATAGCAGCTGTTACAACAGGTACTAAGAAAAATTATATACTACATGATAAAGGAGGTAAGAATCAATTTCAAAGGAGGAAAAGAATCAATTGAACATCTCCAAGTCCTCACCATGTTTTGAGTCACATCTTTTCCCAAGAGGAAAGACTGTGGAGTGTTCCCACTCCACATCAAATCATGAGAGGGGGCATTTAAACAGACCACTAAGAATCTGAGCGGAGAAGGCGATGGCACCCCACTCCAGTACTCTTGCCTGGAAAATCCCATGGACACAGGAGCCTGGAAGGCTGCAGTCCATGGTGTCGCGAAGAGTCGGACACGACTGAGCGACTTCCCTTTCACTTTTCACTTTCATGCATTGGAGAAGGAAATGGCAACCCACTCCAGTGTTCTTGCCTGGAGAATCCCAGTGACGGGGGAGCCTGGTGGGCTGCCGTCTATGGGGTCACACAGAGTCAGACACGACTGAAGCGACTTAGCAGTAGCAGTAAGAATCTGAGACAAGAATTTTGCAGTTTTAGGGATGAATAATGAGTGTAAAATTGAAATAATTAGAAGTACACCTCAAGTCCCCAAGTTTTCAAGGGCATCAGTGGATCAGCTACCTGTGACATGGTGGGATAAAGCCAATATAGGGCCACCTTAAGTACATATTTTATATCCCTTAGCTCAGGAGAATGCACAGTGATAAATGAATGAGGTTTTACAGCTAAGATATTTTCACCTCAACTGAAACATTGTGCTGCCACGCCTTTGCCTGATCTCTGAATGCTGATGCTTTTCTCTTTCATTTCACACATTGTCTCTTGGGCATTTTACTCCTCATGGTTTCAGCCACCTACTCTGTGGATGATAGTTTTTTTAAGTTTTTACAAATATACTTTGGGTTTATATCTAATCACCCTGGAGACGTTTTCACCTGGGTATCTCATAGGTGCCTCAGCAGTCCAGATAAACAAACTTGAACTAATCAATTTTTAAACCACCTTCAGTATGCTCTTCTTTTTGTGTTAATTGTGTCATCTGATGTAGATGATACAATTATCCAGTCAGTTGCTACTAAATCTAGAAAGGAAGGCACCCTAGATACTTCAGTTATACCTTCACCCCTCATGTCCTACAAATCATTACACAGTGTTGTGTTCCATCATTCTTTCCTCTTTATCGTCTTGCAACTAGCAGAGTTCAGACTTTGCATCACTTGCTTAGACTCACACTTAAAAACTGACCTGCTTCCCCCCTTGTTCCATGAAATTAATCTTCAATAAAATATCCAGAATCTCTTTTTCTAAAACAGAAATCTGAATACATCACTCCCTTGATTAAACTTCCTTTAGCAGGTTGTTAAAAATCCAAGCTTTGAAATATAGTAAATAATTGGTTCTGTTAACATTCTCCTGGCTATACTCTGGCTATATCTTTGCCCCATGCCTTTGACTTAACTCTCATGATATACATAAACTGTCTGCAGTTGCCACTTACGTCATGCTCTATCTCCCTTCTGTGTCCCTGTTCTCTTGCTATTTTCACTGCCTGTGATGCCCTTTCCACTACTAATCATATTTTAAGATTGAGCATAGCCATTAATGCTAGGAAGCTTTCACAGAAGATTACATATAGGGTGGTAAAACTTTGAATATTTTTATCTTTATACTATCACTATAAATAAAATATTGATTTATTTGGGTCCCCTGCCAAATTCTTAGTTTTGGATCTCCAGTGTATAACAAAGTACTTGGTATATTGGGAACACTGAATGAATAACTGGAGTAAATGATTGCTAGTCCTGTTTGCTAAATTGTGCTCTACATATCCACATTCTGTGATGGGATAGGCAGATGATGTTTGAAATATTGGGTTGGCCAAAAAGTTCACTTGAGGTTTTCCATAAGATGTTACAGAAAAACCCAAACAAACCTTTTGGCCAACCCAGTCAGTTCAGTTCAGTTCACTTGCTCAGTCATGTCCGACTCTTTGCAACCCCTTGGACTACAGCAGGCCAGGCTTCCCTGTCCATCACCAACTCCTGGAGCTTGCTCAAACTCATGTCCATTGGGTTAGTGATGCCATCCAACCATGTCATCCTCTGTCATCCCCTTCTCCTCCTGCCTTCAGTCTTTCCCAGCAGCAGGGTCTTTTGCAATGAGTCAGTTCTTCTCATCAAGTGGCCAAAGTATTGGAGTTTCAGCTTCAGCATCAATCCTTCCAATGAATATTCAGGACTGATTTCCTTTAGGATTGACTGGTTTGATCTCTTTGTAGTCCAAGGGACTCTCAAGAGTCTTCTCCAACACCTTTCTTTATGGTCCAACTCTCACATCCATACATGACTACAGGAAAAACCATAGCTTTGACTAGATGGACCTTTGTTGGCAAAGTAATGTCTCTGCTTTTTAATATGCTGTCTAGGTTGGTCATAGCTTTTCTTCTAAGGAGCAATTGTCTTTTTATTTCATGGCTGTAGTCACCATCTGCAGTGATTTTGGAGCCCAAGAAAATAAAGTCTCTCAGTTTCCATTGTTTCACCATCTATTTGCCATGAAGTGATGGGACTGGATGCTATGATCTTAGTTTTTTGAATGTTGAGTTTTAAGCCAGCTTTCTCACTCTCCTCTTTCACTTTCATCAAGAGGCTCTTTAGTTCCTCTTCACTTTCTGCCATTAGTATGGTATCATCTGCATATCTAAGGTTGTTGATATTTCTCCTGGAATCTTGATTCCAGCTTGTGCTTCATCCAGACCAGCATTTCACATGATGTACTCTGCCAACCCAATAGTAGCCCACAAAGCCAGTCTAGCTTGTTGATTAGATTGAATGTGCTAATGCTAAGATGAAAGTGGTATTTGAAGAATACCCAAAAAATTACAATTTTGAAATTACTTTTTATATGGTGAAAGCAGAATGTGAGTTAAGAACAACAGTTAGGAGATCATGGCAGTTGCCCAAGATGACTATGTTTAAAGTGAGGGTGGAAAAGGAATTTAATAGGTTTGAAAGACACCATCAAGAAAGAATAGGCCAGGAAAATCAAGTAAGTGGTAGTGAGGAAAAAATATCAGCTGTTGGTAGTGAAGTAAAAAGTCTTAAATGTTGAAGATTCAATCATATAATTTATTATTTCTTTCCATGGGGCTGAGTAGTTGAGAAAAGTTTATAATCTCTCTGGAGATTGAAAGATCCTAGGTTATATAGAATTAACATTTTTACATATATTAACATTTTTTAGAATTCTGTTTCTGCTCTGATGAGCTAAGTAGCATTAGTCCTGCCTCACCACTAGAAACAACTAGAAAATTAGACAAAACACACAAGAACTGATTTTCGATGCTGGACAACAGACTATACAGAACTGTGAGCTCTAAGAGAAGGAAACGTGAGGTATTTCTGGCTTTCTAGATGGAATTACTTTCAGAATCAAAGCAAGGGGGCCAGTTCAGGAGGTAGAGAGACAGGAATTTGAAGAGGTTGAATCAGCTTGAATTTGCATAACAGTATCAAAAAGTTCAGTTCATTCACTCAGTCCTGTCCTACTCTGTGACCCCATGGACTGGAGCACGCCAGGCCTCCTTGTCCATCACCAACTCCTGGAGTTTACTCAAACTCAAGTCCATTGAGTTAGTGATGCCATCCAACCATCTCATCCTCTGTTGTCCCCTTCTCCTCCTGCTTTCAATCTTTCCCAGCATCAGGGTCTTTTCAAATGAGTCAGCTCTTTGTATCAGGTGCCAAAATATTGGAGTGTCAGCTTCAACATCAGTCCTTCCTGATTTCCTTTAGGATGGATTGATTGGATCTCCTTGCAGTCCAAAGAGTTAGAAACCATGAAAAGAAAAGGTTCTTGAAATATTCATAGACTTGCCTTCAATCTCTTGCTGAATGGTGATGGATGTGTGTGAAACCTTGTGAGACAACAAATATAGAGGAATTGTAAGTCAAATAATTTCCAGAGCCACACAAAGTGGGGAGTTTCCATCATATAGAATCAAGAGATTTGGTCAATTAAGGGCTTCTATAGGATATTAAAAGGTTCAAATTACACTTGAGTAAAAATTAAACAAGTTCAAAGAAACCTTAAAAGCCAAGAAATGACATACCATTTTTGGTAGAAAAACATGAAAGACCTGAGAACACATTATTTAACAAAGTCAAAGGTGAAAGTTTGAAATAAGTTTTCTTTCTTTTTTTTTTGCAAAATATTTTCACTAAATGTAGAATTCTGTGTTGGCATATTTAAAAGACCTGTACAATGAAAAAAAAAAAAATAGACCATGCTGACAGAAATGGAATAAAATCTAAGTGAATGTAGTGGTATACCTTGTTTACAGATAGGAAAGCCAGAAACTTGAGCTTACACTGGTTAGTTTCAAGAGTTACTATCAAATTTCATCAATGAGTAATTATGGTATTGGTGTAAATCAATAGAATAGGAATAGAATAGAAAGAAAAAAACCCTTTTGGTTAGGAACAGTTACATCCTACTTGGAGTTCAAAATATAGGCAGAAACTCAGATATTACTTAGCAGCAGGATTTTTAATACAATACCATAAGTATCTGTCTGTCTGGCAACTTCACATGCGTACTGATGTTTGTAACATGTAGGCTAAACATTGTGTTAGCAATTTGTGGTGTCTCCTATATCACTTACATATTTGAATTTTCCACAATTCCAGCTAGACATCTGAGCCTGTAATTTGATTGTATGCTGCTGATGAGCATCGGTGTCTATCGGGTACATATCTAAGGTTTGTACAACCAACAGTTCAGTTGTGCATTCTCACAAAAGGAATACTGTTACCATATTGGCTATTTAAATATAGAACATGTCTTAAATGTTCTGTGACTTTGGTATATAGGTGACCTAAAATATTTTTAGAATTACTTGTATCTAATACAAATATGGGAGTCATATTAATGGAATTTTTAGAGAGATTCTTGACTTAGTATATTTACTGTAAGTTGCAAGAACAATTTACTTAATGTGTTACTAGATGTGATTTAAATAAAAAGATTATCTTGAAAGGAGCATAGAACAATACTTTATATACAGAGCAAAACCAATGGTAAAGATGGCTGACAAATCTTCAGAAACAATGAATATCAGAAGACAAACTAAAGTTTTAAAGTGCCAGGGTCCTGCCCCGGCTGATCCAGGGTATTCGAAGCGGGGACGGCGTCGGCGAGGGTCAGGATACAATAGCTTCAATTAGATATTAATTAAAGATATAAAGAGTAATAGAATAAGGATAGCTCAGTAGGAAAATTCAGTGGAGAAAAGAGGCTGAGTAGCTTGGTTTACGCGGGAGACCAATAAAACTTCAAGACAAGAAGTTTGCACCACTTACGTAGGCCGCAGGCGTCCTTCCGTTCTCCCGAAGGAGAGGAGACACTGAGGCCTCCCCGGTCGGATCTTAGAAGCCCAGGCATAATTAGTAAGCATGGCGGGTTCCGTGCTCCAGATGGAGACTCAACCAGAGTGAGAGAGAGAGCGACATGGGGAGACCAGTATTTCGAGAAACTGATCCCAATTCTTTATTTTCCATGGTCTACTTTTATACACTGAGATGTTATGCAAAAGTCATGCGGGGTCAGCAGTCCTGACTTTTATCAAAGTCAGGTGCTTCATACAAATGTATGCAGAGGTCTTAGGGGTGTTACATCATCTTCTGGCCAGGGGGGCCTGCTGACAATTTATGACCCTCTCCTTGTGACAACGGTCAGTCAACC
>NW_011494711.1:1634033-1644821 GCF_000754665.1 Bison bison bison | reverse complement strand
CTATATATTCATTAATGTGTGTAAGGGCAGGGGATGTGGAGACTTAGCAACAAACATTGGCTCAACAAATGAAAAACCCTTCACCAATACAATTTCTAATCAGCCCATTATACTTATACTAATAGTTTTCTAACTTTTCTAAGGAACCTGTTTTTAGAAGGTTTAAAGCATCTCGTGCCTCTCACGGTTGGGAGGCTGTGAGTGATCACATGTGGCTGGACAAGCCTGTCAGGCCAGAGAACCTTCAGAGGAGTTTGTAGGTTAAAACACTCTTGTCACACCCAGGAGTTTTTATTAACTGGAGCTCTAAGTCAACTCCTTCTCCGAAAGAGGTGGTGGGGGACAGTCCCCCGTAAAGTCAGAGGTGTAGGTGAGCACAAAGTAGTAAAGTAGGCAGGCTCTGGTTATGGGGATAGATGCTCGAAGAGTTCCAGGGGGACTCCTGAGGCTCGATCCTGCCTTTGCGTATGTCGAGCCTCCTTCCTCATGACCTTTGTCATGCGCAGAGTACCTCACTCTGGCCCCCAACATTAAAGTATGGGAAGAAAATGTCAGCCCAGAATTCTATATTTAGTGAAAATGTCCTGCCAAAAAACTCATCAGTTCAAGCTTTCACATTTGACTTTGTTTCTTCTACTTGTGTTAATAAAAAAAATATGGGGGCATTCTTAGCAACCATGAAAATAAGTCCTGATTTTCCAGACTGGACAAGAGCCATATATATATATATATTCTGTAGGCTAGATTTAAGTAACTGTCCTGACACTGAGTTTAATTGTATCATCAAGTGTAATGTGTAGTTAACTCTAGGCAAAAAGAAAAGCAGTTTAGAAGTAAAATGTCTCCTTGTTAAAAAGAATGTTTGTAGAAACAGATGCATCAGACTTTTCAGTACCTGAATATTAAGCACCTGATGTGCTCATCCACTCTGCGTGCTCTGAACCGTGCTCACAAAGCAGTCCTCTGATAATTGATTTTCCATCTGTATCTGCCAAGAAGAAAAATGTAACAGCTATGCTCATGCAAGTCTTACATCCCATTTAGCAGTATCATTTGTTGTTGCTGTTGTTAATAAACTGGCATTCTAGTTGATGTATCAGTGTCTTAGGAGCTTGGTTAACATGAGTTGGCCTTCTTTAACATTATCATAATTGTATCCTGAATGGTCACTTTTCTGGCCCTTTAAAAATTCTCTGAAACCTGATTTCCCCATCCACAGGAACCTGCAGAAGATTAATAAAGCTCTACACCCCTCAATCTTTTTTATTTGATGTATCAAATTGACAGGAGAGTTGAAAATAATCCAAGAAACTCCCGCTATATTGTTTTACCCAGATTTAAAAATCATTTATATTTTCCTCATTTTCTTCATCATTTTCTCTGTATGGTGGTGGTTTAGTTGCTAAATCATGTCCAACTCTTGCAACCCCATGTACTGCAGCCTGCCAGGCTCCTCTGTCCATGGGGTACTCCAGGCAAGAATACTGGAGTGGGTTGCCATTCCCTTCTCCAGGAGATCTTCCTGACCCAGGTTTTGAACCTGGGTCTCCTGCATTGCAGGCAGATTCTTTACCAACTGAGCTACGAGTACAAATTTGTGCAAATATATGTGCATACAGGAATATTTTTTCTAATATGTGTTAGAAACATATTTACTTTCCCCTAAATATTTCAGTATGTATGTCTTAGGAAAATGGACCTTCTCTAAGATAAAAATATATTATAAAAATTAGATTTTAATTTGATACATTATTATCTAATCCATAGTCACATATAAATTATTAATTGTTCCCAAAATGTCCTTTATAGCCCATTCTATCATCCCCTGATCCAGTGTTCAGTACATAATATTTAGTAGTCGTCTTTCTTCTCATTTTGCTGTATCTAATATTTCCTCACCCAGCCTTTTTTTTTTCTAATTCACTTTTTTTTTTTTACAGCATTTTGTAGAATATCCCTTACAATTTACTTAATGTTTCCTTAACATTAGTTTTAGGCTTTGCATTTTTGGTGAAAGAATACAGAAGTGATATATTCATTTTTAATAAGTCATATCAAGAGGCAACATAATGTTATTATTTGGTAAACTTTGATCATTTAGTTAAGGTGCCATCTAAGAGGTTTCTCTTGTAAGTTTGCTTTAACCTTTGTAATTGTCCATTCACCTTCACCCTTGTTTTCACCTATTGTTTTCTAATAGGTTAATTTTGCAGGTTTTTAAGCTGTATGTGTCTAGAATTATATAGTAAGTACCCTTCGTGTATATATTCTTTCATTTTCCATTGTTGTGAGAGCCATCCGTTTTGCTATGCCATTGCCATTTGTTTGTTCTCGTTATTATATAGTATTCCATTATGTGACTGTACCACAATTTATTTATCAATTCATGAACAATTGAGCAATTGTCCAGGTATTACTATTAAACATGTATTCTATAAACATTCTTATAAATGTCATTTGGAGAATCTATTGGGAGTATAACTAGAAGGGATAGAATTGTTCAGTTGCATGGTCTCCGTTTATTTAGTTTTGGTGGGTATTTCCAAAGAGTTTTAAAAGAGTTCTATGGTAACAACTTATATTGTGACCAGAAGTAAATGAGAGTTCCAGTTGATCTGAAACAATATCACCTTTATTTCTTCCTTTCCATTTTTTTTCATGTTTTATAGCACTTGCTAGAGTTCTAGCACAACTGAGAAGTGTCAAATATAACTTTTTATCATGAATCAGAGTTGAATTTTATCAGACAAATTTTCTTCATCTACTGGAGATATGATTTTTCACCTTGTTTTCTATTTATGTATTAAAACATGGATTGATTTTCAATTTTTTTACATTAATTTTTTATTAAGCTATAGTTGATTGAAAATATATTAGTTTCTGGTGTACATCAAACTGATTCAGGCATATCTGTAGAAATAGATGTGTGTATGTGCTTTTTCAGATTCTTTTCCCTTATAGGTTATTACAGAATATTGAGTATAGTTTTCTGAGGTATGCAGTAGGTCCTTGTTGGTTATCTACTTTATGTAAAGTAGTGTATATATATTAATCCTAAAGCCCTAATTTATCTCTCCCCTGCTTTTCTCATAGCAAATAACTCTAAGTTTGTTTTGTGTGTCTATGGGTGTATTTCTGTTTTGTAAGTAAGTTCATTTATATCTTTTAAAAATTCCTCATATAAACAATGTCATATGATATTTGTCTCTGGCTTGAGTCACTTAGTATGTTAATCTCTAGGCCCATCTATTCTGCTGAAAATGGCATGATTGCATTCTTATTTATGGCTGAGTAGTCCATGGGGTCGCTAAGAGTCGGACACGACTGAGCGACTTCACTTTCACTTTTCAGTTTCATGCATTGGAGAAGGACATGGCAACCCACTCCAGTGTTCTTGCCTGGAGAATCCCAGGGACGGGGGAGCCTGGTGGGCTGCCGTCTATGGGGCTGCACAGAGTCGGACACGACTGAAGCGACTTAGCAGCAGCTGCAGCAGTATTACATTTTGTGGATATGTGTGTGTGTGTATGTGTATGTACGGCATCTTTACCAATTCATCTGTCAGTGGACATTTAAGTTGCTTCCATGTCTTGGCTATTGTAAATAGTGCTGCAATGAACACTGGAGTGCATGTATATTTTGAATTAGTTTTCTTTCCATAGATGCCCAGAAGCGGGCTTGGTGGATCATATGGTCACTCTATTTTTAGTTTTTTAAGGAAAACTCCATACTATTCTCCATAGTAGCCATACCAATTTACATTCTCACCAAAGCGTAAGTGGGTGACTTTTTCTCCATACTCTTCTCCAGCATTTATTATTTGTAGATGTTTTGATGATGGTCATTCTGTTCATGGTGAAATGATACCTCATTGTAGTTTTGATTTGCATTTCTCTAATAATGAGCTGTATTGAATATCTTTCTGTGTGCCTTTGGCCATCTGTATGTCTTCTTTGAAGAGTGTCTATTGAGATCTTCTGCCCATTTTTGATTAGTTTATTTTTTTTTAGATATTGAGTGTATGAGCTGTTCATATATTTTGGAAGTTAACACCTTGTTGGTTGCATCATTTGCAAATATTTTCTTCCATTCTGTAGATTGCCTTTTGGTTTATGGTTTCCTTTGCTGTGCAAAAGCTTTAAGTTTAATTAGGTTCTATTTGATTATTTTTGTTTTTATTTCCATTGCTCTAGGAAATTTATCCAAAAAAAATACTCCTGCAATTGATGTCAAAGAGTGTTTTGCCTATGTTTTCCTTTGAGAGTTTTATAGTATTTGGTCTTACAGTTAGACCTTTAATCCATTCTGAGTATTAGAGAACATTTTAATTTTATTCCTTTCACATGTAGTTGTTCAGTTTTCCCTGCACCACTTACTGAAGAGACTATCTTTTCTCCATTGTATATTCTTGCCTCCTTTGTCATAGGTGTGTGAGTGTATTTCTGGACTTTTTATACTATTCCATTGATTGATAGAAATGCAACAGATTTCTCTGTATTAACTTTATATCCAGCAACTTTACCAAATTCATTGAGCTCTAGTAGTTTTCTGGCAGTGTCTTAAGGATTTTCTTTAGGATTCTTCATTTTGTTGATGTTGTATATCACACTGATTTGTGGATGTGGAAAAATCCGTGCATCCCTGGGATAAATTCAACTTTTTGGATTTGCTTTGCTATTCTTTTGTAGAGGATTTTTGTATCTATGTTTATCAGTGATACAAGGCTGTAATTCTCCTTTTTTGTGATATCTGTCTGGTTTTGTTATCAGGGTGGTGGTGGCCTCATAGAATGAGTACAGAAGTGTTCTTGCCTTTGGAATTTTTTGAAATAGTTTCAGACAAATAGGTATTAACTCTTCTCTAGATGTTTGATAGAATTCCCTTGTGAATCTCTTTTATATTGGAGTTTGGTTTGTTGGGAATTTTTAAATTCAGTTCAATTTCAATAGTTGTAATTGGTCTGTTCATATTTTCTGTTTCTTCTTGGTTCAGTCTTAGGAGATTATAAACTTTCTAAGAATTTTTCCATTTATTCAGATCATCCATTTTGTTGGCATATAGTTGCTTGTAGTAGTCTCTTATGATCCTTTGTATTTTTGTGGTATCAGTTGTAACTTCTCTTTTTTCCAAAGAGTTTTTCAAAGGGTTTGCACTAACTTTTACTCTGATCAGAAGTAAATGAGAGTTCCAGTTGATCTGAGTATCACTTTTATTTCTTCCTTTCCAATTTTTTTTTCTGTATCACATTTGCTAGAAACTCCAAGAAATGTTGAATATAATTTTATCATTAATAAGAGTTGAATTTAATCAAACAAATTTTTATCAATTGAGATGATCTGTGACTTTCAGTTTAATTTCTATTTATGTGATAAAACATATAGATTGATTTTCAAATGTTAAGCCAACCTAGATCTATAAGATTGTAGTAATTTGGAAATTATCCTTTTAATGTACATCTGGATTACATATGTTAATATTTTATAAAGTATTTTTGTCTCCATGAGAGAAATTGTTCTCTAATTTTTCTTCCCTATAATATCTTTGTCAGGTTTTGGTATCAAAATTATGCTAGCCTCATAGAAAGTTGGAGAAGTTCTCTCTTCTTTTGTTTCAGACAAACATTAGAGATATTTTTAAAATTTGGTAGAGTTTGCTGTTGAAGCTATTTAGGCCACGGCTTTTGTTTGTGAGAAAATTTTAAATACCTCAGTTTCTTTGTTAGATGTAGAATGTTCAGATTTATAATGTCTCCATCAATTTTTGGTAAATTATAAGCTGAAATTGTTATTTTTTGGCATAAATTTGATTATATCTCCTTTAAAAATACCTATAGGATCTCTGCTGATGTCCTCTTTTATTCCTGACATTGTCATTTGTTTTGTTATCCTTTCTTCTTGTTTAATCTCATGCTAGCTGGTTATCAATTTTATTAATATTTTCAAAGAGTCAATTTTTGGCTTTGATTATATTGTGGATTTATTTTCTACTTGTGAATTTCTGATTTTACACTATTTTTCTTTTTTTTAATATGCTTATAATTTTCTGGATTCTCTTCATTTAATTACTTTCTGATACTCTCACTTAATACTATATGTTTCCCTTTGTTTAAGAGTATTTACAATTTTGATTCATTATTTGTGATGTTTAATATTCATATTAAACATATTTAAAAATATTTTCTAATTATCAATATTATTCTTAAACAAATAGCAGTTAAAGTTTATTAATTTCCAGCTTTAATTTTCAGTCTCTGATGTTAATGTTCCACATCTGAGATGTCTAGTCCAGTAGTTGTCAGTCATTTGTGGCTTTTGAACACTTGATACTTGGCTGGTGCAATTGAGAAACTGAATTTTTTATTCTAAAATTTAATTAATCAAATGTAAATAGTCACATGTAGCTACTATTTTCTCTATTAGACAGCATAAATAGGTCATCAAACAACCTAATTTCTACATTGGCATAGTTAAAAAGAAATTAATAGTTGAAAAATGAGATACTGCTGATATTTCAAAATCTCCTGATCTGGGGCAGAATGCATAGCACCCTCTGAAGCCCATATAGGAGTGTTAGATTTGGAGTCAGAATGGAAATTGTTTGATCCCAAATTAGCTTGGCCGTTCTCCTGACTATGGAGTCGATGATTTTTTGATCTCTGATGATACAGTGAAATAATATCTATTGTGTTTGACAGCTCTGATTATCTGATTTAGAAAGCTTAAGTATGGCACTTAGAAAAAATGGAGGAATGTGAAGAAGGTCTAGTATGAATCCAAAAGGAACACTGATAAACATTTTTAAAACTTGTCTTTATTTAGATATGTCTTTTCTCCCTATTTTTCAAATTCAGCATTCATAAGCATTCCTAAACATTCATCTTGTTTTTCTCTTCGCTGGGGTGGGAAATTTCCATAGTAATATCCTAGGAAAAGAGATGGAAAAGTTGAAAAACAAAGGAAGATCAAAGAAAAAGGTTGAATTCAGGATATAACTGAGCTTGTACTTAGAAAATGTGGCACCTGAAAAATTAAAATTCAATTAGAGTTCAGTTATCTTATTGAGGAAAACATGATTACAATCTTTATACCTTATAATTATCATTATGCTTTTCCTTATCCTTTGTTAAGTATTTCAGTGACTTATCTCGCAGCTTCTGTAATTTTGAGTAAATCAGTGCTCTGCACTGATGTGGACCTTAGCTAGCTGAGAATGTTTACCTTTCACTGAATCAAAGGTGATTATAATTATTTTCAGGGAAAAGTCATGAAATTACCACCTACTTTGAAAGGAAACTCTAACAAGTCCTGAATTTCAGAGAATAGAATCAGACCCTTGAGTTATAAACAGAAGAAAAAAATCCTCAGAGGCCCTGTGAACAATAATTTCTAAAACTAAAGCTCTTGTCTTTAATAACATGTCAGAATTGTACTATAAAGTTGGTAACAGTACAGAGAAAAGAAAGGAACAGTTTTAAGAATATTTTATTGCTTGGGGACATTTCAGGATAAAAGTCCTTTAGGATATTGTCATATTGGTAGAATACCAACATTATAAGTTCCTTTATGAAATGTCACTATCAGAGAGATTAATTTTAGAAGTATAGGATCACAGAAATGTTTCCATTGATGTAGGTTACTTTGTTGAACTCCAAAAATGTGTCAAGAGTAACAAATCTATCTGACATGTCCAGTCAAGGACTTGTTTTAAGCAGAAACCCTGGCTTGCAGGACACTGTTACATTTTAATTTTGTTTTTCAACCACAAAAAGGAGTCTTTGTTTGTAGTCAGGATGAACACCTGTGGAATCCTAAAACATTTACAGACATGTCTTTAAAAGCTCTACGGTACAGTTAAGATTTAATCTATCAAAGTGGTATAAATAATGTAGACATAGCCTTAGGTGCCAATTCTTCCTGCAGCAGATAGAAAAACATAACAGTAAGAACTTCTTTGCTGATTTTTATATAGCGCAAACAGACACTCTCAAGGGCAGAGGGGAGCAGTGTACTCTGGAGATGAAAATTTCTTTATATTAGTAATAATGTGCTGAAGTCTAGAAATGGGAAATATAAGGGTTCTGGCAAAGCTATAATTATGCAGAAGAAATAAAATTCAGATAGGTTCATGCTTGAAATCTTGAACATCATTTTGAAACTTATAATTCAGAAAAAAGTGGTAAAAGAATGATCAAGCCATTCTGGGTCTAAGCATTGACCTTCCATATCTTTTTAGTCTAATCTAAAGCTGTGGATATGACTGGTGATAGAAGCAAGGTCCAATGCTGTAAAGAGCAATACTGCATAGGAACCTGGAATGTCAGGTCCACGAATCAAAGTAAATTAGAAGTGGTCAAACAAGAGATGGCAAGAGTGAATGTCGACATTCTAGGAATCAGTGAACTGAAATGGACTGGAATGGGTGAATTTAACTCAGATGACCATTACATCTACTACTGTGGACAGGAATCCCTCAGAAGAAATGGAGTGGCCATCATGGTCAACAAAAGAGTCCAAAATGCAGTACTTGGATGCAACCTCAAAAACGACAGAATGATCTCTGTTCGTTTCCAAAGCAAACCATTCAATATCACAGTAATCCAAGTCTATGCCCCAACCAGTAACGCTGAAGGAGCTGAAGTTGAATGGTTCTATGAAGACCTCCAAGACCTTTTAGAACTAACACCCAAAAAAGATGTCCTTTTCATTATAGGGAACTGGAATGCAAAGTAGGAAGTCAAGAAACACCTGGAGTAACAGGCAAATTTGGCCTTGGAATACGGAATGAAGCAGAGAAAAGACTAATAGAGTTTTGCCAAGAAAATGCACTGGTCATAACAAACACCCTCTTCCAACAACACAAGAGAAAACTCTATACATGGACATCACCAGATGGTCAACACCAAAATCAGATTGATTATATTCTTTGCAGCCAAAGATGGAGAAGCTCTATACAGTCAGCAAAAACAAGACCAGGAGCTGACTGTGGCTCAGACCATGAACTCCTTATTGCCAAATTCAGACTGAAATTGAAGAAACTAGGGAAAACCACTAGACCATTCAGGTATGACCTAAATCAAATCCCTTATGATTATACAGTGGAAGTGAGAAATAGATTAAAGGGCCTAGATCTGATAGATAGAGTGCCTGATGAGCTATGGAATGAGGTTTGTGACATTGTACAGGAGACAGGGATCAAGGCCATCCCATGGAAAAGAAATGCAAAAAAGCAAAATGGCTGTCTGGGGAGGCCTTACAAATAGCTGTGATAAGAAGAGAAGCGAAAAGCAAAGGAGAAAAGGAAAGATATAAACATCTGAATGCAGAGTTCCAAAGAATAGCAAGAAGAGATAAGAAAGCCTTCTTTAGCAATCAATGCAAAGAAATAGAGGAAAACAACAGAATGGGAAAGACTAGAGATCTCTTCAAGAAAATCAGAGATACCAAGGGAACATTTCATGCAAAGATGGGCTCGATAAAGGACAGAAATGGTATGGACCTAACAGAAGCAGAAGATATTAAGAAGAGATGGCAAGAATATACAGAAGAACTGTATAAAAAAGATCTTCATGACCCAGATAATCACAATGGTGTGATCACTGACCTAGAGCCAGATATCCTGGAATGTGAAGTCAAGTGGGCCTTAGAAAGCATCACTACGAACAAAGCTAGTGGAGGTGATGGAATTCCAGTTGAGCTATTTCAAATCCTGAAAGATGATGCTGTGAAAGTGCTGGACTCAATATGCCAGCACATTTGGAAAACTCAGCAGTGGCCACAGGACTGGAAAAGGTCAGTTTTCATTCCAATCCCAAAGAAACACAATGCCAATGAATGCTCAAACTACCGTACAATTGCACTCATCTCACACGCTAGTAAAGTAATGCTCAAAATTCTCCAAGCCAGGCTTCAGCAATACATGAACCGTGAACTTCCAGATGTTCAAGCTGGTTTTAGAAAAGGCAGAGGAACCAGAGATCAAATTGACCACATCCGCTGGATCATCGTAAAAGCAAGAGAGTTCCAGAAAAATATCTATGTCTGCTTTATTGACTATGCCAAAGCCTTTGACTGTGTGGATCACAATAAACTGTGGAAAATTCTGAAAGAGATGGAATACCAGACCACCTGATCTGCCTCTTGAGAAATCTGTATGCAGGCCAGGAGGCAACAGTTCGAACTGGACATGGAACAACAGACTGGTTCCAAATAGGGAAAGGAGTTCGTCAAGTCTGTATATTGTCACCCTGTTTATTTAACTTATATGCAGAGTACATCATGAGAAACGCTGGACTGGAAGAAACACAAACTGGAATCAAGACTGCTGGGAGAAATCTCAATAACCTCAGATATGCAGATGACACTACCGTTATGGCAGAAAGTGAAGAGGAACTAAAAAGCCTCCTGATGAAGGTGAAGTGGAGAATGAAAAAGTTGGCTTAAAGCTCAACATTCAGAAAACGAAGATCATGGCATCTGGTCCCATCACTTCATGGGAAATAGATGGGGAAACAGTGGAAACAGTGTCAGACTTTATTTTTCTGGGCTCCAAAATGACTGCAGATGGTGACTGCAGCCATGAAATGAAAAGACGCTTACTCCTTGGAAGGAAAGTTATGACCAACCTAGATAGCATATTCAAAAGCAGAGACATTACTTTGCCAACAAAGTTCGTCTAGTCAAGGCTATGGTTTTTCCTGTGGTCATGTATGGATGTGAGATTTGGACTGTGAAGAAGGCTGAGCGCCGAAGAATTGATGCTTTTGAACTGTGGTGTTGGAGAAGACTCTTG